>NW_022630101.1:0-75010 GCF_010909765.2 Amblyraja radiata
TTTCGCAAACTTTAGAACCACTAGACATTTCTTGTTAGCTTTAGAACCCAATCGACATTTTTGCAGGCTTTCGAACCGTAGACATGTTTTGCAGGCGTTAGAACCATAGACTTTTTTTTGCAGGCCTTAGCCCAATCGACATTTTTTTGCAAGCTTTAGAAACCATAGACTTTTGCAATCTTTAGAACCAATATAGACACGTTAGCAAGTTTAGACCAATAGACATTTTTTCACACTTAAACCACTTAGACAGTGTTTGCACTTTAGAACCAATAGACAGTTTTTTGCAGGCTTTAGAACCAAGAGACATTTTTTGCAAGCTTTAGAACCAATAGATAGTGTTTTGCAAGCTTTAGAACCAATAGAGACAACCTTTTACAACCTTTAGAACCAATAGACATTTTTGCAAGCATTAGAACCAATAGAAATGTTGGTAAGCTTTAGACCAAGAGACACTTTTTTGCAAGCTTTAGAACCAATAGACATTTTTGCAGCTTTAGAACCAATAAGACACTTTTTGCAAGCGTTAGAACCAATAGTCATTTTTTGCAAGCTTTAGAATCAATACACATGTTTTGCAAGCTTTAGAACCAATAGACATTTTTTGCAAGCTTATAGACCAATAGACAGTTTTTTTGCAGCTTTAGACCCAATAACATTTTTGCAAGCTTTAAGAACCATAGATATTTTTTGCAGCCGTTAGAACCAATAGACATTTTTTTGCAACTTTAGCACCAATAGACTTTTGCAAGCTTTAGAACCAATAGACACTTTTCGCACCTTTAGACCTAGACATTTCTTGTTAGCTTTGAGAACCAATAGACATTTTTTTTGCAGCTTTTAGACCAATAGACATTTGTTGTAAGATTTAGAAGCAATAGACATTGTTTGCAAGCTTGAGAACCAATAGAGACACCTTTTCCAACCTTTAGAACCAATAGACATTTTTGTGCAAGCATTAGAACCAATATAAATGTTTGGTAAGGCTTGAGAACCAAGAGACACTTTTTGCAAGCTTTAGAACCAATAGACATTTTTTGCAAGCTTTAGAACCAATAAAGGACACTTGTTGCAAGCGTTAGAACCAATAGTCATTTTTTGCAAGCTTTAGAATCAATACACATGTTTTTTGCAAGCTTTAGAACCAATAGACATTTTTGCAAGCTTTAGAACCAATAGACATTTTTTGCAAGCTTTAGAACCAATAGACATTTTTTTGCAGCTTTAGAACCATAGACATTTTTTTGCAAGCTTAGAACCATAGACATTTTTTGCAAGCTTTAAGAACCAATAAGCATTTCTTTGCAAGCTTAGAAGCAATAGACATTTTTTTGCAAGCTTTAGAACCAATAGACATTTTTTGTGCTGGGTGTTAGAACCAATAAGCAATTCTTTGCAAGCTTTAGAACCAATAGACATTTTTTGAAAGCTTTAGAAACCAATAGATATTTGTTTTGCAAGCTTTAGACTAATCGACATTTTTGCAATCTTTAGGACCAATAGAGACACGTTTGTAAGCTTTAGAACCAATAGAGAAACGTTTTGCTAGCTTTAGAACTAATAGACATTGTTTGCAAGCTTGGAACCAAGAGACATTTTTTTTGCAAGCTTTAGAACCGATAGGCCATTTTTTGCAGGCTTTAGAAGCAATAGACATTTTTTTGCAAGCTTTAGCACCAATAGACATTTTTGCAAGCTTTAGAACCAACAGAGACACTTTGCGCAACCTTTAGAACCACTAGACATTTCTTGTAAGATTTAGAACCAATAGACATTTTTTTGCAGGCTTTAGAACCGATATACATTTTTTGCAAAGCTTTTTAACCATTAGACATTTTTTGCAAGCTTTAGAACCAATAGACATTTTTGCAAGCTTTAGAAACCAATAGACATTTTTGCAAGCTTTAGGAACCAATAGAGACACTTTTTGCAAGCTTTAGAACCAGATATTATTTTTGCAAGCATTAGAACCAATAGACATTTTCTTTGCAACCTTTAGCACCAATAGACATTTTTGCAAGCTTTAGAACCACAGAGACACTTTTCGCAACCTTTAGAACCACTAGACCATTTCGTGTAAGCTTTAGAACCAATATACATTTTTTTTGGCAGGCTTTGAGAACCAATAGACATTGTTTGCAAGCTTTAGAACCAATAGACATTTTTGCAATCCTTAGAACCAATATAGACACGTTTGCAAGCTTTAGAACCAATAGACCATTTTTTGCAAACTTTAGAACCAATAGACATTTTTTTGCAAACTTTAGAATCAATAGACATTTTTTTTGCAAGCTTTAGAACCATAGATATTTTTGCCAGCTTTAGAACCAATATACATTTTTTTGCAAGCTTTAGAACCGATAGCCATTTTTTGGCAGGCTTTAGAACCAATAGCATTTTGTTGTAAGCTTTAGGAAGCAATAGACATTGTTGCAAGCTTTAGAACCAATAGAGACAACCTTTTAAAACCTTTAGAACCAATAGACATTTTTTTGCAAGCATTAGAACCAATATAAATGTTTGGTAAGCTTAGAACCAAGAGACACTTTTTTGCAAGCTTTAGAACCATAGACATTTTTGCAAGCTTAGAACCAATAAAGACACTTGTTTGCAAGCGTTAGAACCAATAGCATTTTTTGCAAGCTTTAGAATCAATACACATGTTTTTGCAAGCTTTAGAACCAATAGACATTTTTTGCAAGCTTTAGAACCAATAGACATTTTTTGCAAGCTTAGAACCAATAGACATTTTTTTTGCAAGCTTTAGAACCAATAGACATTTTTGCAAGCTTTAGAACAATAGATATTTTTTCATCTTTAGAACCAATAGACATTTTTTTGCAACCTTTAGCACCAATAGACATTTTTGCAAGCTTTAGAACCAATAGACACTTTCGCAAACTTTAGAACCACTAGACATTTCTTGTTAGCTTTAGAACCAATAGACATTTTTTGCAGGCTTTAGACCAATAGACATTTTTTGCAGGCTTTAGAACCAATAGACTTTTTTTTGCAGGCTTTAGAACCAATAACATGTTTTGCAAGCTTTAGAACCATAGACATTTTTGCAATCTTTAGAACCAATATAGACACGTTTTGCAAGCTTTAGAACCAATAGACATTTTTTGCAAACTTTAGAACCACTAGACATTTTTTGCAAGCTTTAGAACCAATAGACATTTTGTGCAAGCTTTAGAACCAATAGATATTGTTTGCAAGCTTTAGAACCAATAGAGACAACCTTTTACAACCTTTAGAACCAATAGACATTTTTGCAAGCATTAGAACCAATAGACATTTTTTGCAATCCTTAGAACCAATATAGACACGTTTGCAAGCTTTAGAACCAATAGACATTTTTGCAAACTTTAGAACCAATAGACATTTTTTTGCAAACTTTAGAATCAATAGACATTTTTTTTGCAAGCTTTAGAACCAATAGATAGTTTTTGCCAGCTTTAGAACCAATATACATTTTTTTGCAAGCTTTAGAACCGATAGCCATTTTTTTGCAGGCTTTAGAACCATAGGCATTTTGTTGTAAGCTTTAGAAGCATAGACATTGTTTGCAAGCTTTAGAACCAATAGAGACACCTTTTACAACCTTTAGAACCAATAGACATTTTTTTGCAAGCATTAGAACCAATATAAATGTTTGGTAAGCTTTAGAACCAAGAGACACTTTTTTGCAAGCTTTAGAACCATAGACATTTTTTGCAAGCTTTAGAAACCAATAAAGACACTTGTTGCAAGCGTTAGAACCAATAGTCATTTTTTGCAAGCTTTAGAATCAATACACATGTTTTTGCAAGCTTTAGAACCAATATACATTTTTTGCAAGCTTTAGAACCAATAGACAATTTTTTGCAAGCTTTAGAACCAATAGACATTTTTTTTGCAAGCTTAGAACCAATAGACATTTTTGCAAGCTTTAGAACCAATAGATATTTTTTTCAATCTTTAGAACCAATAGACATTTTTTTGCAACCTTTAGCACCAATAGACATTTTGGCAAGCTTTAGAACCAATAGACACTTTTCGCAAACTTTAGAACCACTAGACATTTCTTGTTAGCTTTAGAACCAATAGACATTTTTTGCAGGCTTTAGAACCAATAGACATTTTTTTGCAGGCTTTAGAACCAATAGACTTTTTTTGCAGGCTTTAGAACCAATAGACATTTTTTGCAAGCTTTAGAACCAATAGACATTTTTTGGCAATCTTTAGAACCAATATAGACACGTTTTGCAAGCTTTAGAACCAATAGACATTTTTGCAAACTTTAGAACCACTAGACATTTTTGCAAGCTTTAGAACCAATAGACATTTTTTGCAAGCTTTAGAACCAATAGATATTGTTTGCAAGCTTTAGAACCAATAGAGACACCTTTTACAACCTTTAGAACAAATAGACATTTTTTGCAAGCATTAGAACCAATAGAAATGTTTGGTAAGCTTTAGAACCATAGATACTTTTTTGCAAGCTTTAGAACCAATAGACATTTTTTGCAAGCTTTAGAACCAATAAAGACACTTTTTGCAAGCTTTAGAACCAATAGACATTTTTTGCAAGCTTTAGAAGCAATAGACATTTTTTGCAAGCTTTAGAAGCAATAGACATTTTTTGCAAGCTTTAGAAGCAATAGACATTTTTTTGCAAGCATTAGAAGCAATAAAGACACTTTTTGCAAGCTTTAGAACCAATAGATACTTTTTGCAAGCTTTAGAACCAATAGACATTTTTTGCAAGCTTTAGAACCAATAGACATTTTTGCAAGCTTAGAACCAATAGACACTTTTCGCAACCTTTAGAACCATATACATTTCTTGTTAGCTTTAGAACCAATAGACATTTTTTTGCAGGCTTTAGAACCAATAGACATTTTGTTGTAAGCTTTAGAAGCAATAGACATTGTTTGCAAGCTTTAGAACCAATAGAGACACCTTTTACAACCTTTAGAACCAATATACATTTTTTGCAAGCATTAGAACCAATATAAATGTTTGGTAAGCTTTAGAACCAAGAGACACTTTTTTTCAAGCTTTAGAACCATAGACATTTTTTGCAAGCTTTAGAACCAATAAAGACACTTGTTGCAAGCGTTAGAACCAATAGTCATTTTTTGCAAGCTTTAGAATCATACACATGTTTTGCAAGCTTTAGAAACCAATAGACATTTTTTGCAAGGTTAGAACCAATAGACATTTTTGCAAGCTTAGAACCAATAGACATTTTTTTTGCAAGCTTTAGAACCAATAGACATTTTTTGCAAGCTTTAGAACCAATAGACACTTTTCGCAACCTTTAGAACCACTAGACATTTCTTGTTAGCTTTAGAACCAATAGACATTTTTTTTGCAGGCTTTAGAACCAATAGACATTTTTTTGCAGGCTTTAGAACCAATAGACATTTTTTTTGCAGGCTTTAGAACCAATAGACATTTTTTGCAAGCTTTAGAACCAATAGACATTTTTTGCAATCTTTAGAACCATATAGACACGTTTTGCAAGCTTTAGAACCAATAGACATTTTTTGCAAACTTTAGAACCACTAGACATTTTTTGCAAGCTTTAGAACCAATAGACATTTTTTTGCAGGCTTTAGAACCAATAGACATTTTTTGCAAGCTTTAGAACCAATAGATATTGTTTGCAAGCTTTAGAACCAATAGAGACACCTTTTACAACCTTTAGAACCAATAGACATTTTTTGCAAGCATTAGAACCAATAGAAATGTTTGGTAAGCTTTAGAACCAATAGACACTTTTTTGCAAGCTTTAGAACCAATAGACATTTTTTGCAAGCTTTAGAACCAATAAAGACACTTTTTGCAAGCGTTAGAACCAATAGTCATTTTTTGCAAGCTTTAGAATCAATACACATGTTTTTGCAAGCTTTAGAACCAATAGACATGTTTTGCAAGCTTTAGAACCAATAGACATTTTTTTTGCAAGCTTTAGAACCAATAAACATTTTTTGCAAGCTTTAGAACCAATAGATATTTTTTGCAAGCTTTAGAACCAATAGACATTTTTTTGCAACCTTTAGCACCAATAGACATTTTTGCAAGCTTTAGAACCAATAGACACTTTTCGCAACCTTTAGAACCACTAGACATTTCTTGTTAGCTTTAGAACCAATAGACATTTTTTTGCAGGCTTTAGAACCAATAGACATTTTTTTTGCAGGCTTTAGAACCAATAGACATTTTTTTGCAAGCTTTTGAACCAATAGACATTTTTTTCCAAGCTTTAGAACCAATATACATTTTTTTGCAAGCTTTAGAACCAATAGACATTTTTTGCAAGCTTTAGAACCAATAACCATTTCTTTGCAAGCTTTAGAACCAATAGACATTTTTTGCAAGCTTCAGAACCAATAGACATTTGTTTTGCAAGCTTTAGAACTTATCGACATTTTTTGCAAGCTTAAGGACCAATAGAGACACGTTTTGCAAGCCTTAGATACAATAGATATTTTTTGCAAGCTTTAGAACCAATAGATATTTTTTGCAAGCTTTAGAACCAATAGACATTTTTTTGCAAGCTTTAGAACCAGTAGACATTTTTTTGCAAGCTTTAGTACCAATAGACACTTTTTTTTGCAAGCTTTAGAACCAATAGACATGTTTTACAAGCTTTAGAACCTATAGACACGTTTTGTAAGCTTTAGAACCAATAGAGAAACGTGTTGCTAGCTTTAGAACTAATAGACATTGTTTGCAAGCTTTGGAACCAATAGACATTTTTTTGCAAGCTTTAGAACCGATATCCATTTTTTTGCTGGCTTTAGAACCAATAGGCATTTTGTTGCAAGCTTTAGAACCAATAGACATTTTTTGCAAGCTTTGGAACCAATAGATACACTTTTTGCAAGCTTTAGAACCAATAGACATTTTTTGCAAGCTTTAGAACCAATAGACATTTTTTGCAAGCTTTAGAACCATTAGACATTTTTTTGTAAGCGTTAGAACCGATATACATTTTTTGCAAGCATTAGAACCAATATAAATTTTTGGTAAGCTTTAGAACCAATAGACACTTTTTTTGCAAGCTTTAGAACCAATATACATTTTTTGCAAGCTTTAGAATCAATACACATGTTTTTGCAAGCTTTAGAACCAATAGACATTTTTTTGCAAGCTTTAGAAGCAATAGACATTTTTTTGTAATCTTTAGAACCAATAGAGAGACTTTTTGCAAGCTTTAGAACCAATAGATACACTTTTTGCAAGCTTTAGAACCAATAGACATTTTTTTGCAAGCTTTAGAACCAATAGAGATTTTTTTGCAAGCTTTAGAACCAATAGACATTTTGTTGCCAGCTTTAGAACCAATAGACATGTTTTGCCAGCTTTACAACCAATAGACATGTTTTTGCAAGCTTTAGAACCGATAGACATTTTTTTGCAAGCTTTAGAACCGATATACATTTTTTGCAAGCTTTAGAACCAATAGAGACACTTTTTACAAGCTTTAGAACCATTAGAAAATGTTGGCCAGCTTTAGAACCAATAGACACTTTTTTGCAAGCTTTAGAACCAATAGACATTTTTTCGCAAGCTTTAGAAGCAATAAAGACACTTTTTGCAAGCTTTAGAACCAATAGCCATTTTTTGCAAGCATTAGAACCAATAGACATTTTTTTGCAAGCTTTAGAACCAATACACATTTTTACAAGCTTTAGAACCAATATATATTTTTGCAAGCATTAGAACCAATAGACATTTTTTTGCAAGCTTTAGCATCAATAGACATGTTTGCAAGCTTTGGAACCAACAGAGACACTTTTCGCAACCTTTAGAACCACTAGACATTTCTTGTAAGCTTTAGAACCAATAGACATTTTTTTTGCAGGCTTTAGAACCAATAGATATTTTTTTTGCAAGCTTTAGAACCAATAGACATTTTTGCAAGCTTTTGAACCAATAACCATTTCTTTGCAAGCTTTAGAACCAATAGACATTTTTTGCAAGCTTCAGAACCAATAGACATTGTTTTGCAAGCTTTAGAACTAATCGACATTTTTTGCAAGCTTTAGGACCAATAGAGACACGTTTTGCAAGCCTTAGATACAATAGATATTTTTTGCAAGCTTTAGAACCAATAGACATTTTTTGCAAGCTTTAGAACCAATAGACATTTTTTTGCAAGCTTTAGAACCAGTAGACATTGATTTCCAAGCTTTAGAACCAATATACATTTTTTTGCAAGCTTTAGAACCGATAGCCATTTTTTTGCAGGCTTTAGAACCAATAGGCATTTTGTTGTAAGCTTTAGAACCAATAGACATTGTTTGCAAGCTTTTGAACCAATAGAGACACTTTTTACAAACTTTAGAACCAATAGACATTTTTTTTGCAAGCATTAGAACCAATAGAAATGTTTGCTAAGCTTTAGAACCAATAGACACTTTTTTGCAAGCTTTAGAACCAATAGACATTTTTTGCAAGCTTTAGAACCAATAAAGACACTTTTTGCAAGCGTTAGAACCAATAGTCATTTTTTGCAAGCTTTAGAACCAATAGACATTTTTTTGCAAGCTTTAGCATCAATAGACTTTTTTGCAAGCTTTAGAAACAACAGAGACACTTTTCGCATCCTTTAGAATCAATTGACATTTTTTTTGCAAGCTTTAGAACCAATAGATAATTTTTGCCAGCTTTAGAACCAATAGACATTTTTTTTGCAAGCTTTAGAACCAATAGACATTTTTTTTCCAAGCTTTAGAACCAATATACATTTTTTTGCAAGCTTTAGAACCAATAGACATTTTTTGCAAGCTTTAGAACCAATAAACATTTCTTTGCAAGCTTTAGAACCAATAGACATTTTTTGCAAGCTTTAGAACCAATAGACATTCGTTTTGCAAGCTTTAGAACTAATCGACATTTTTTGCAAGCTTTAGGACCAATAGAGACACGTTTTGCAAGCCTTAGATACAATAGATATGTTTTTGCAAGCTTTAGAACCAGTAGACATTTTTTTGCAAGCTTTAGTACCAATAGACACTTTTTTTGCAAGCCTTAGAACCAATAGACATTTTTTACAAACTTTAGAACCAATAGACACGTTTTGTAAGCTTTAGAACCAATAGAGAAACGTGTTGCTAGCTTTAGAACTAATAGACATTGTTTGCAAGCTTTGGAACCAATAGACATTTTTTTTGCAAGCTTTAGAACCAATAGGCATTTTGTTGCAAGCTTTAGAACCAATAGACATTTTTTGCAAGCTTTGGAACCAATAGATACACTTTTTGCAAGCTTTAGAACCAATAGACATTTTTTACAAGCTTTTGAACCAATATACATTTTTTGCAAGCTTTAGAACCAATAGACATTTTATTGCAAGCTTTAGAACCGATATACATTTTTTGCAAGCTTTTGAACTAATAGACATTTTTTGCAAGCTTTAGAACCAATAGACATTTTTTGCAAGCTTTAGAACCAATAGACATTTTTGCAGACTTTAGAACCAATAGAGACAGTTTTACAACCTTTAGAACCAATAGACATTTTTTTGCAAGCATTAGAACCAATATAAATTTTTGGGAAGCTTTAGAACCAATAGACACTTTTTTTTGCAAGCTTTAGAACCAATAGACATTTTTTGCAAGCTTTAGAACCAATAAAGACACTTTTTGCAAGCTTTAGAACCAATAGCCATTGTTTGCAAGCTTTAGAATCATTACACATATTTTTGCAAGCTTTAGAACCAATAGACATTTTTTGCAAGCTTTAGAACCAATAGACATTTTTTGCAAGCTTTAGAACCAATAGACCTTTTTTGCAAGCTTTAGAAGCAATAGACCTTTTTTTGCAATCTTTAGAACCAATAGAGAGACTTTTTGCAAGCTTTAGAACCAATAGATACACTTTTTGCAAGCTTTAGAACCAATAGACATTTTTTTGCAAGCTTTAGAACCAATAGACATTTTTTGCAAGCTTTAGAACCAATAAACATTTCTTTGCAAGCTTTAGAACCAATAGACATTTTTTGCAAGCTTTAGAACCAATAGACATTCGTTTTGCAAGCTTTAGAACTAATCGACATTTTTTGCAAGCTTTAGAACCAATAGAGACACGTTTTGCAAGCCTTAGATACAATAGATATTTTTTTGCAAGCTTTAGAACCAATAGACATTTTTTGCAAGCTTTAGAACCAATAGACATTTTTTTGCAAGCTTTAGAACCAGTAGACATTTTTTTGCAAGCTTTAGTACCAATAGACACTTTTTTTGCAAGCCTTAGAACCAATAGACATTTTTTACAAACTTTAGAACCAATAGACACGTTTTGTAAGCTTTAGAACCAATAGAGAAACGTGTTGCTAGCTTTAGAACTAATAGACATTGTTTGCAAGCTTTGGAACCAATAGACATTTTTTTTGCAAGCTTTAGAACCGATAGCCATTTTTTTGCAGGCTTTAGAACCAATAGGCATTTTGTTGCAAGCTTTAGAACCAATAGACATTTTTTGCAAGCTTTGGAACCAATAGATACACTTTTTGCAAGCTTTAGAACCAATAGACATTTTTTACAAGCTTTTGAACCAATATACATTTTTTGCAAGCTTTAGAACCAATAGACATTTTATTGCAAGCTTTAGAACCGATATACATTTTTTGCAAGCTTTTGAACTAATAGACATTTTTTGCAAGCTTTAGAACCAATAGACATTTTTTGCAAGCTTTAGAACCAATAGACATTTTTGCAGGCTTTAGAACCAATAGAGACAGTTTTACAACCTTTAGAACCAATAGACATTTTTTTGCAAGCATTAGAACCAATATAAATTTTTGGGAAGCTTTAGAACCAATAGACACTTTTTTTTGTAAGCTTTAGAACCAATAGACATTTTTTGCAAGCTTTAGAACCAATAAAGACACTTTTTGCAAGCTTTAGAACCAATAGCCATTTTTTGCAAGCTTTAGAATCAATACACATATTTTTGCAAGCTTTAGAACCAATAGACATTTTTTGCAAGCTTTAGAACCAATAGACATTTTTTGCAAGCTTTTGAACCAATAGACCTTTTTTGCAAGCTTTAGAAGCAATAGACCTTTTTTTGCAATCTTTAGAACCAATAGAGAGACTTTTTGCAAGCTTTAGAACCAATAGATACACTTTTTGCAAGCTTTAGAACCAATAGACATGTTTTTGCAAGCTTTAGAACCAATAGAGATTTTTTTGCAAGCTTTAGAACCAAGAGACATTTTTTATGCAAGCTTTAGAACCAATGGACATTTTTTTGCAAGCTTTAGAACAAATGGACATTTCTTTGAAAGCTTTAGAACCAATAGCCATTTTTTTTGCAAGCTTTAGAACCAATAGACATTTTTTACAAGCTTTTGAACCAATATACATGTTTTGCAAGCTTTAAAACCAATAGACATTTTATTGCAAGCTTTAGAACCGATATACATTTTTTGCAAGCTTTTGAACTAATAGACATTTTTTGCAAGCTTTAGAACCAATAGACATTTTTTGCAAGCTTTAGAACCAATAGACATTTTTGCAGGCTTTAGAACCAATAGAGACAGTTTTACAACCTTTAGAACCAATAGACATTTTTTTGCAAGCATTAGAACCAATATAAATTTTTGGGAAGCTTTAGAACCAATAGACACTTTTTTTTGCAAGCTTTAGAACCAATAGACATTTTTTGCAAGCTTTAGAACCAATAAAGACACTTTTTGCAAGCTTTAGAACCAATAGCCATTTTTTGCAAGCTTTAGAATCAATACACATATTTTTGCAAGCTTTAGAACCAATAGACATTTTTTGCAAGCTTTAGAACCAATAGACATTTTTTGCAAGCTTTAGAACCAATAGACCTTTTTTGCAAGCTTTAGAAGCAATAGACCTTTTTTGCAATCTTTAGAACCAATAGAGAGACTTTTTGCAAGCTTTAGAACCAATAGATACACTTTTTGCAAGCTTTAGAACCAATAGACATGTTTTTGCAAGCTTTAGAACCAATAGAGATTTTTTTGCAAGCTTTAGAACCAAGAGACATTTTTTATGCAAGCTTTAGAACCAATGGACATTTTTTTGCAAGCTTTAGAACAAATGGACATTTCTTTGAAAGCTTTAGAACCAATAGCCATTTTTTTTGCAAGCTTTAGAACCAATAGACATTTTGTTGCCAGCTTTAGAACCAATAGACATGTTTTGCCAGCTTTACAACCATTAGACATTGTTTTGCAAGCTTTAGAACCGATAGACATTTTTTTGCAAGCTTTAGAACCGATATACATGTTTTGCAAGCTTTTGAACCAATAGACATGTTTTGCAAGCTTTAGAACCAATAGACATTTTTTGCAAGCTTTAGAACCAATAGAGACACTTTTTACAAGCTTTAGAACCATTAGAAAATTTTGGCCAGCTTTAGAACCAATAGACACTTTTTTGCAAGCTTTAGAACAAATAGACATTTTTTGCAAGATTTAGAACCAAGAGAGACACTTTTTCGCAAGCTAGACGCAATAGTCCTTTTTGCAATCTTTAGAACCAATAGAGAGACTTTTTACAAGCTTTAGAACCAATATAGACACGTTTTGCAAGCTTTAGAACCAATAGACATTTATTTGCAAGCTTTAGAACCAGTAGACATTTTTTTCCAAGATTTAGAACCAATATACATTTTTTTGCAAGCTTTAGAACCGATAGCCATTTTTTTGCAGGCTTTAGAACCAATAAGCATTTTGTTGTAAGCTTTAGAACCAATAGACATTGTTTGCAAGCTTTTGATCCAATAGAGACACTTTTTACAACCTTTAGAACCAATAGACATTTTTTTTGCAAGCATTAGAACCAATAGAAATGTTTGCTAAGCTTTAGAACCAATAGACACTTTTTTGCAAGCTTTAGAACCAATAGACATTTTTTGCAAGCTTTAGAACCAATAAAGACACTTTTTGCAAGCGTTAGAACCAATAGTCATTTTTTGCAAGCTTTAGAATCAATACACATGTTTCTGCAAGCTTTAGAACCAATAGACGTTTTTTGCAAGCTTTAGAACCAATAGACTTTTTTTTTGCAAGCTTTAGACATTTTTTGCAAGCTTTAGAACCAATAGATATTTTTTTGCAAGCTTTAGAACCAATATACATTTTTTGCAAGCTTTAGAACCAATAGACATTTTTTGCAAGCTTTAGAACCAATAACCATTTCTTTGCAAGCTTTAGAACCAATAGACATTTTTTGCAAGCTTTAGAACCAATAGACATTCGTTTTGCAAGCTTTAGAACTAATCGACATTTTTTGCAAGCTTTAGGACCAATAGAGACACGTTTTGCAAGCCTTAGATACAATAGATATTTTTTTGCAAGCTTTAGAACCAATAGACATTTTTTGCAAGCTTTAGAACCAATAGACACGCCTTGTAAGCTTTAGAACCAATAGAGAAACGTGTTGCTAGCTTTAGAACTAATAGACATTGTTTGCAAGCTTTGGAACCAATAGATATTTTTTTGCAAGCTTTAGAACCGATAGCCATTTTTTTGCAGGCTTTAGAACCAATAGGCATTTTGTTGCAAGCTTTAGAACCAATAGACATTTTTGCAAGCTTTGGAACCAATAGATACACTTTTTGCAAGCTTTAGAACCAATAGACATTTTTTGCAAACTTTAGAACCAATAGACATTTTTTGCAAGCTTTAGAACCAATAGACATTGTATTGCAAGCTTTAGAACCGATATACATTTTTTGCAAGCTTTTGAACTAATAGACATTTTTTGCAAGCTTTAGAACCAATAGACATTTTTTGCAAGCTTTAGAACCAATAGACATTTTTGCAGGCTTTAGAACCAATAGAGATCGTTTTACAACCTTTAGAACCAATAGACATTTTTTTGCAAGCATTAGAACCAATATAAATTTTTGGGAAGCTTTAGAACCAATAGACACTTTTTTTTGCAAGCTTTAGAACCAATAGACATTTTTTGCAAGCTTTAGAACCAATAAAGACACTTTTTGCAAGCTTTAGAACCAATAGCCATTTTTTGCAAGCTTTAGAATCAATACACATGTTTTTGCAAGCTTTAGAACCAATAGACATTTTTTGCAAGCTTTAGAACCAATAGACATTTTTTGCAAGCTTTAGAAACAATAGACCTTTTTTGCAAGCTTTAGAACCAATAGACCTTTTTTGCAAGCTTTAGAAGCAATAGACCTTTTTTTTTTGCAATCTTTAGAACCAATAGAGAGACTTTTTGCAAGCTTTAGAACCAATAGATACACTTTTTGCAAGCTTTAGAACCAATAGACATGTTTTTGCAAGCTTTAGAACCAATAGAGATTTTTTTGCAAGCTTTAGAACCAATAGACATTTTTTATGCAAGCTTTAGAACCAATGGACATTTTTTTTGCAAGCTTTAGAACAAATGGACATTTTTTTGCAAGCTTTAGAACCAATAGCCATTTTTTTGCAAGCTTTAGAACCAATAGACATTTTGTTGCCAGCTTTAGAACCAATAGACATGTTTTGCCAGCTTTACAACCAATAGACATTTTTTTGCAAGCTTTAGAACCGATAGACATTTTTTTGCAAGCTTTAGAACCGATATACATGTTTTGAAAGCTTTTGAACCAATAGACATTTTTTGCAAGCTTTAGAACCAATAGACATTTTTTGCAAGCTTTAGAACCAATAGAGACACTTTTTACAAGCTTTAGAACCATTAGAACATTTTGGCCAGCTTTAGAACCAATAGACACTTTTTTGCAAGCTTTAGAACCAATAGACATTTTTTGCAAGATTTAGAACCAAGAGAGACACTTTTTGCAAGCTTTAGAACCAATAGACATTTTTTGCAAGCATTAGAATCAATACACATTTTTTGCAAGCTTTAGAACCAATAGACATTTTTTGCAAGCTTTAGAACCAATAGACATTTTTTTGCAAGCTTTAGAACCAATAGACCTTTTTTCGCAAGCTTTAGACGCAATAGACCTTTTTGCAATCTTTAGAACCAATAGAGAGACTTTTTACAAGCTTTAGAACCAATAGATACACTTTTTGCAAGCTTTAGAACCAATAGACATTTTTTGCAAGCTTTAGAACCAATAGAGATTTTTTTGCAAGCTTTAGAACCAATAGACATTTTTTGCAATCTTTAGAACCTATATAGACACGTTTTGCAAGCTTTAGAACCAATAGACATTTTTATTGCAGGCTTTAGAACCAATATACATTTTTATTGCAGGCTTTAGAACCAATAGACATTTTTTGCAAGCTTTAGAACCAATAGACATTTTTTGCAAGCCTTAGAACCATTAGACATTTTTTGCAAGCTTTAGAACCAATATAGACACGTTTTGCAAGCTTTAGAACCAATAGACATTTTTTGCAAGCTTTAGAACATATAAGCATTTCTTTGCAAGCTTTAGAACCAATAGACATTTTTTGCAAGCTTTAGAACAAATAAGCATTTTTATTGCAAGCTTTAGAACCAATAGACATTTTTTTCCAAGCTTTAGAACCAATATACATTTTTTTGCAAGCTTTAGAACCAATAGACCTTTTTTGCAAGCTTTAGAACAAATAAGCATTTCTTTGCAAGCTTTAGAACCAATAGACTTTTTTTGCAAGCTTCAGAACCAATAGACATTTTTTTGCAAGCTTTAGTACCAATAGACACTTTTTTTGCCAGCTTTAGAACCAATAGATATTTTTTACAAGCTTTAGAACCAATAGACACGTTTTGTAAGCTTTAGAACCAATAGAGAAACGTTTTGCTATCTTTAGAACTAATAGACATTGTTTGCAAGCTTTGGAACCAATAGACATTTTTTTGCAAGCTTTAGAACCGATAGCCATTTTTGCAGGCTTTAGAACCAATAGATACACTATTTGCAAGCTTTAGAACCAATAGACATTTTTTGCAAGCTTTAGAACCAATAGACATTTTTTGCAAGCTTTAGAACCAATAGACATTTTTTTGCAACCTTTAGAACAGATATACATTTTTTGCAAGCTTTAGAATCAATACATGTTTTTGCAAGCTTTAGAACCAATAGACATTTTTTGCAAGCTTTAGAACCAATAGACATTTTTTTGCAAGCTTTAGAACCAATAGCCATGTTTTGCAAGCTTTAGAAGCAATAGACCTTTTTTGCAATCTTTAGAACCAATAGAGAGACTTTTTGCAAGCTTTAGAACCAATAGATACACTTTTTGCAAGCTTTACAACCAATAGAGATTTTTTTGCAAGCTTTACAACCAATA
Organism: Amblyraja radiata; assembly: GCF_010909765.2. Classification (NCBI taxonomy): domain Eukaryota; kingdom Metazoa; phylum Chordata; class Chondrichthyes; order Rajiformes; family Rajidae; genus Amblyraja; species Amblyraja radiata. Next base: position 16,232 of record NW_022630101.1, read on the forward strand.
GACATTTATTTTTGCAAGCTTTAGAACCAATGGACATTTTTTTTGCAAGCTTTAGAACCAATGGACATTTTTTTGCAAGCTTTAGAACCTATAGCCATTTTTTTTGCAAGCTTTAGAACCAATAGACATTTCGTTGCCAGCTTTAGAACCAATAGAGACACTTTTTACAAGCTTCAGAACCAATGGACATTTTTTGCAAGCTTTAGAACCGATAGACATTTTTTTGCAAGCTTTAGAACCGATATACATTTTTTGCAAGCTTTTGAACCAATAGACATTTTTTGAAAGCTTTAGAACCGATAGCCATTTTTTTGCAGGCTTTAGAACCAATAGGCATTTTGTTGTAAGCTTTAGAACCAATAGACATTGTTTGCAAGCTTTTGAACCAATAGATACACTTTTTACAAACTTTAGAACCAATAGACATTTTTTTTGCAAGCATTAGAACCAATAGAAATGTTTGCTAAGCTTTAGAACCAATAGACACTTTTTTGCAAGCTTTAGAACCAATAGACATTTTTTGCAAGCTTTAGAACCAATAAAGACACTTTTTGCAAGCGTTAGAACCAATAGTCATTTTTTGCAAGCTTTAGAATCAATACACATGTTTTTGCAAGCTTTAGAACCAATAGACGTTTTTTGCAAGCTTTAGAACCAATAGACTTTTTTTGCAAGCTTTAGACATTTTTTGCAAGCTTTAGAACCAATAGATATTTTTTGCAAGCTTTAGAACCAATAGACATTTTTTTGCAAGCTTTAGCACCAATAGACTTTTTTGCAAGCTTTAGAAACAACAGAGACACTTTTCGCAACCTTTAGAATCAATTGACATTTTTTTGCAAGCTTTAGAACCAATAGATAATTTTTGCCAGCTTTAGAACCAATAGACATTTTTTTTGCAAGCTTTAGAACCAATAGACATTTTTTTCCAAGCTTTAGAACCAATATACATTTTTTTGCAAGCTTTAGAACCAATAGACATTTTTTGCAAGCTTTAGAACCAATAAACATTTCTTTGCAAGCTTTAGAACCAATAGACATTTTTTTGCAAGCTTTAGAACCAGTAGACATTTTTTTGCAAGCTTTAGTACCAATAGACACTTTTTTTGCAAGCCTTAGAACCAATAGACATTTTTTACAAACTTTAGAACCAATAGACACGTTTTGTAAGCTTTAGAACCAATAGAGAAACGTGTTGCTAGCTTTAGAACTAATAGACATTGTTTGCAAGCTTTGGAACCAATAGACATTTTATTGCAAGCTTTAGAACCGATATACATTTTTTGCAAGCTTTTGAACTAATAGACATTTTTTGCAAGCTTTAGAACCAATAGACATTTTTTGCAAGCTTTAGAACCAATAGACATTTTTGCAGGCTTTAGAACCAATAGAGACAGTTTTACAACCTTTAGAACCAATAGACATTTTTTTGCAAGCATTAGAACCAATATAAATTTTTGGGAAGCTTTAAAACCAATAGACACTTTTTTTTTGCAAGCTTTAGAACCAATAGACATTTTTTGCAAGCTTTAGAACCAATAAAGACACTTTTTGCAAGCTTTAGAACCAATAGCCATTTTTTTGCAAGCTTTAGAATCAATACACATATTTTTGCAAGCTTTAGAACCAATAGACATTTTTTGCAAGCTTTAGAACCAATAGACATTTTTTGCAAGCTTTAGAACCAATAGACCTTTTTTGCAAGCTTTAGAAGCAATAGACCTTTTTTTGCAATCTTTAGAACCAATAGAGAGACTTTTTGCAAGCTTTAGAACCAATAGATACACTTTTTGCAAGCTTTAGAACCAATAGACATGTTTTTGCAAGCTTTAGAACCAATAGAGATTTTTTTGCAAGCTTTAGAACCAAGAGACATTTTTTATGCAAGCTTTAGAACCAATGGACATTTTTTTGCAAGCTTTAGAACAAATGGACATTTCTTTGCAAGCTTTAGAACCAATAGCCATTTTTTTTGCAAGCTTTAGAACCAATAGACATTTTGTTGCCAGCTTTAGAACCAATAGACATGTTTTGCCAGCTTTACAACCATTAGACATTGTTTTGCAAGCTTTAGAACCGATAGACATTTTTTTGCAAGCTTTAGAACCGATATACATGTTTTGCAAGCTTTTGAACCAATAGACATGTTTTGCAAGCTTTAGAACCAATAGACATTTTTTTGCAAGCTTTAGAACCAATAGAGACACTTTTTACAAGCTTTAGAACCATTAGAAAATTTTGGCCAGCTTTAGAACCAATAGACACTTTTTTGCAAGCTTTAGAACAAATAGACATTTTTTGCAAGATTTAGAACCAAGAGAGACACTTTTTCGCAAGCTTTAGACGCAATAGACCTTTTTGCAATCTTTAGAACCAATAGAGAGACTTTTTACAAGCTTTAGAACCAATATAGACACGTTTTGCAAGCTTTAGAACCAATAGACATTTATTTGCAAGCTTTAGAACCAGTAGACATTTTTTTCCAAGCTTTAGAACCAATATACATTTTTTTGCAAGCTTTAGAACCGATAGCCATTTTTTTGCAGGCTTTAGAACCAATAGGCATTTTGTTGTAAGCTTTAGAACCAATATACATTGTTTGCAAGCTTTTGATCCAATAGAGACACTTTTTACAACCTTTAGAACCAATAGACATTTTTTTTGCAAGCATTAGAACCAATAGAAATGTTTGCTAAGCTTTAGAACCAATAGACACTTTTTTGCAAGCTTTAGAACCAATAGACATTTTTTGCAAGCTTTAGAACCAATAAAGACACTTTTTGCAAGCGTTAGAACCAATAGTCATTTTTTGCAAGCTTTAGAATCAATACACATGTTTCTGCAAGCTTTAGAACCAATAGACGTTTTTTGCAAGCTTTAGAACCAATAGACTTTTTTTTTGCAAGCTTTAGACATTTTTTGCAAGCTTTAGAACCAATAGATATTTTTTGCAAGCTTTAGAACCAATATACATTTTTTTGCAAGCTTTAGAACCAATAGACATTTTTTGCAAGCTTTAGAACCAATAACCATTTCTTTGCAAGCTTTAGAACCAATAGACATTTTTTGCAAGCTTTAGAACCAATAGACATTCGTTTTGCAAGCTTTAGAACTAATCGACATTTTTTGCAAGCTTTAGGACCAATAGAGACACGTTTTGCAAGCCTTAGATACAATAGATATTTTTTTGCAAGCTTTAGAACCAATAGACATTTTTTGCAAGCTTTAGAACCAATAGACACGTTTTGTAAGCTTTAGAACCAATAGAGAAACGTGTTGCTAGCTTTAGAACTAATAGACATTGTTTGCAAGCTTTGGAACCAATTGATATTTTTTGCAAGCTTTAGAACCGATAGCCATTTTTTTGCAGGCTTTAGAACCAATAGGCATTTTGTTGCAAGCTTTAGAAGCAATAGACATTTTTGCAAGCTTTGGAACCAATAGATACACTTTTGCAAGCTTTAGAACCAATAGACATTTTTTGCAAACTTTAGAACCAATAGACATTTTTTGCAAGCTTTAGAACCAATAGACATTGTATTGCAAGCTTTAGAACCGATATACATTTTTTGCAAGCTTTAGAACCAATAGACATTTTTTACAAACTTTAGAACCAATAGACACGTTTTGTAAGCTTTAGAACCAATAGAGAAACGTGTTGCTAGCTTTAGAACTAATAGACATTGTTTGCAAGCTTTGGAACCAATAGACATTTTATTGCAAGCTTTAGAACCGATATACATTTTTTGCAAGCTTTTGAACTAATAGACATTTTTTGCAAGCTTTAGAACCAATAGACATTTTTTGCAAGCTTTAGAACCAATAGACATTTTTGCAGGCTTTAGAACCAATAGAGACAGTTTTACAACCTTTAGAACCAATAGACATTTTTTTGCAAGCATTAGAACCAATATAAATTTTTGGGAAGCTTTAAAACCAATAGACACTTTTTTTTTGCAAGCTTTAGAACCAATAGACATTTTTTGCAAGCTTTAGAACCAATAAAGACACTTTTTGCAAGCTTTAGAACCAATAGCCATTTTTTTGCAAGCTTTAGAATCAATACACATATTTTTGCAAGCTTTAGAACCAATAGACATTTTTTGCAAGCTTTAGAACCAATAGACATTTTTTGCAAGCTTTAGAACCAATAGACCTTTTTTGCAAGCTTTAGAAGCAATAGACCTTTTTTTGCAATCTTTAGAACCAATAGAGAGACTTTTTGCAAGCTTTAGAACCAATAGATACACTTTTTGCAAGCTTTAGAACCAATAGACATGTTTTTGCAAGCTTTAGAACCAATAGAGATTTTTTTGCAAGCTTTAGAACCAAGAGACATTTTTTATGCAAGCTTTAGAACCAATGGACATTTTTTTGCAAGCTTTAGAACAAATGGACATTTCTTTGCAAGCTTTAGAACCAATAGCCATTTTTTTTGCAAGCTTTAGAACCAATAGACATTTTGTTGCCAGCTTTAGAACCAATAGACATGTTTTGCCAGCTTTACAACCATTAGACATTGTTTTGCAAGCTTTAGAACCGATAGACATTTTTTTGCAAGCTTTAGAACCGATATACATGTTTTGCAAGCTTTTGAACCAATAGACATGTTTTGCAAGCTTTAGAACCAATAGACATTTTTTTGCAAGCTTTAGAACCAATAGAGACACTTTTTACAAGCTTTAGAACCATTAGAAAATTTTGGCCAGCTTTAGAACCAATAGACACTTTTTTGCAAGCTTTAGAACAAATAGACATTTTTTGCAAGATTTAGAACCAAGAGAGACACTTTTTCGCAAGCTTTAGACGCAATAGACCTTTTTGCAATCTTTAGAACCAATAGAGAGACTTTTTACAAGCTTTAGAACCAATATAGACACGTTTTGCAAGCTTTAGAACCAATAGACATTTATTTGCAAGCTTTAGAACCAGTAGACATTTTTTTCCAAGCTTTAGAACCAATATACATTTTTTTGCAAGCTTTAGAACCGATAGCCATTTTTTTGCAGGCTTTAGAACCAATAGGCATTTTGTTGTAAGCTTTAGAACCAATATACATTGTTTGCAAGCTTTTGATCCAATAGAGACACTTTTTACAACCTTTAGAACCAATAGACATTTTTTTTTGCAAGCATTAGAACCAATAGAAATGTTTGCTAAGCTTTAGAACCAATAGACACTTTTTTGCAAGCTTTAGAACCAATAGACATTTTTTGCAAGCTTTAGAACCAATAAAGACACTTTTTGCAAGCGTTAGAACCAATAGTCATTTTTTGCAAGCTTTAGAATCAATACACATGTTTCTGCAAGCTTTAGAACCAATAGACGTTTTTTGCAAGCTTTAGAACCAATAGACTTTTTTTTTGCAAGCTTTAGACATTTTTTGCAAGCTTTAGAACCAATAGATATTTTTTGCAAGCTTTAGAACCAATATACATTTTTTTGCAAGCTTTAGAACCAATAGACATTTTTTGCAAGCTTTAGAACCAATAACCATTTCTTTGCAAGCTTTAGAACCAATAGACATTTTTTGCAAGCTTTAGAACCAATAGACATTCGTTTTGCAAGCTTTAGAACTAATCGACATTTTTTGCAAGCTTTAGGACCAATAGAGACACGTTTTGCAAGCCTTAGATACAATAGATATTTTTTTGCAAGCTTTAGAACCAATAGACATTTTTTGCAAGCTTTAGAACCAATAGACACGTTTTGTAAGCTTTAGAACCAATAGAGAAACGTGTTGCTAGCTTTAGAACTAATAGACATTGTTTGCAAGCTTTGGAACCAATTGATATTTTTTGCAAGCTTTAGAACCGATAGCCATTTTTTTGCAGGCTTTAGAACCAATAGGCATTTTGTTGCAAGCTTTAGAAGCAATAGACATTTTTGCAAGCTTTGGAACCAATAGATACACTTTTGCAAGCTTTAGAACCAATAGACATTTTTTGCAAACTTTAGAACCAATAGACATTTTTTGCAAGCTTTAGAACCAATAGACATTGTATTGCAAGCTTTAGAACCGATATACATTTTTTGCAAGCTTTTGAACTAATAGACGTTTTTTGCAAGCTTTAGAACCAATAGACATTTTTTGCAAGCTTTAGAACCAATAGACATTTTTGCAGGCTTTAGAACCAATAGAGACAGTTTTACAACCTTTAGAACCAATAGACATTTTTTTGCAAGCATTAGAACCAATATAAATTTTTGGGAAGCTTTAGAACCAATAGACACTTTTTTTTGCAAGCTTTAGAACCAATAGACATTTTTTGCAAGCTTTAGAACCAATAAAGACACTTTTTGCAAGCTTTAGAACCAATAGCCATTTTTTGCAAGCTTTAGAATCAATACACATGTTTTTGCAAGCTTTAGAACCAATAGACATTTTTTGCAAGCTTTAGAACCAATAGACATTTTTTGCAAGCTTTAGAACCAATAGACCTTTTTTGCAAGCTTTAGAACCAATAGACCTTTTTTGCAAGCTTTAGAAGCAATAGACCTTTTTTTTGTTGCAATCTTTAGAACCAATAGAGAGACTTTTTGCAAGCTTTAGAACCAATAGATACACTTTTTGCAAGCTTTAGAACCAATAGACATGTTTTTGCAAGTTTTAGAACCAATAGAGATTTTTTTGCAAGCTTTAGAACCAATAGACATTTTTTATGCAAGCTTTAGAACCAATGGACATTTTTTTTGCAAGCTTTAGAACAAATGGACATTTTTTTGCAAGCTTTAGAACCAATAGCCATTTTTTTGCAAGCTTTAGAACCAATAGACATTTTGTTGCCAGCTTTAGAACCAATAGACATGTTTTGCCAGCTTTACAACCAATAGACATTTTTTTGCAAGCTTTAGAACCGATAGACATTTTTTTGCAAGCTTTAGAACCGATATACATGTTTTGAAAGCTTTTGAACCAATAGACATTTTTTGCAAGCTTTAGAACCAATAGACATTTTTTGCAAGCTTTAGAACCAATAGAGACACTTTTTACAAGCTTTAGAACCATTAGAACATTTTGGCCAGCTTTAGAACCAATAGACACTTTTTTGCAAGCTTTAGAACCAATAGACATTTTTTGCAAGATTTAGAACCAAGAGAGACACTTTTTGCAAGCTTTAGAACCAATAGACATTTTTTGCAAGCATTAGAATCAATACACATTTTTTTGCAAGCTTTAGAACCAATAGACATTTATTGCAAGCTTTAGAACCAATAGACATTTTTTTGCAAGCTTTAGAACCAATAGACCTTTTTTCGCAAGCTTTAGACGCAATAGACCTTTTTGCAATCTTTAGAACCAATAGAGAGACTTTTTACAAGCTTTAGAACCAATAGATACACTTTTTGCAAGCTTTAGAACCAATAGACATTTTTTGCAAGCTTTAGAACCAATAGAGATTTTTTTGCAAGCTTTAGAACCAATAGACATTTTTTGCAATCTTTAGAACCTATATAGACACGTTTTGCAAGCTTTAGAACCAATAGACATTTTTATTGCAGGCTTTAGAACCAATAGACATTTTTTGCAAGCTTTAGAACCAATAGACATTTTTTGCAAGCCTTAGAACCATTAGACATTTTTTGCAAGCTTTAGAACCAATATAGACACGTTTTGCAAGCTTTAGAACCAATAGACATTTTTTGCAAACTTTAGAACCAATAGACATTTTTTTGCAAACTTTAGAACCAATAGACATTTTTTTGCAAGCTTTAGAACCAATAGACATTTTTTGCAAGCTTTAGAACATATAAGCATTTCTTTGCAAGCTTTAGAACCAATAGACATTTTTTGCAAGCTTTAGAACAAATAAGCATTTTTATTGCAAGCTTTAGAACCAATAGACATTTTTTTCCAAGCTTTAGAACCAATATACATTTTTTTGCAAGCTTTAGAACCAATAGACCTTTTTTGCAAGCTTTAGAACAAATAAGCATTTCTTTGCAAGCTTTAGAACCAATAGACTTTTTTTGCAAGCTTCAGAACCAATAGACATTTTTTTGCAAGCTTTAGTACCAATAGACACTTTTTTTGCCAGCTTTAGAACCAATAGACATTTTTTACAAGCTTTAGAACCAATAGACACGTTTTGTTAGCTTTAGAACCAATAGAGAAACGTTTTGCTATCTTTAGAACTAATAGACATTGTTTGCAAGCTTTGGAACCAATAGACATTTTTTTGCAAGCTTTAGAACCGATAGCCATTTTTTGCAGGCTTTAGAACCAATAGATACACTTTTTGCAAGCTTTAGAACCAATAGACATTTTTTGCAAGCTTTAGAACCAATAGACATTTTTTGCAAGCTTTAGAACCAATAGACATTTTTTTGCAACCTTTAGAACAGATATACATTTTTTGCAAGCTTTAGAATCAATACATGTTTTTGCAAGCTTTAGAACCAATAGACATTTTTTGCAAGCTTTAGAACCAATAGACATTTTTTTGCAAGCTTTAGAACCAATAGCCATGTTTTGCAAGCTTTAGAAGCAATAGACCTTTTTTGCAATCTTTAGAACCAATAGAGAGACTTTTTGCAAGCTTTAGAACCAATAGATACACTTTTTGCAAGCTTTACAACCAATAGAGATTTTTTTGCAAGCTTTACAACCAATAGACATTTATTTTTGCAAGCTTTAGAACCAATGGACATTTTTTTTGCAAGCTTTAGAACCAATGGACATTTTTTTGCAAGCTTTAGAACCTATAGCCATTTTTTTGCAAGCTTTAGAACCAATAGACATTTCGTTGCCAGCTTTAGAACCAATAGAGACACTTTTTACAAGCTTCAGAACCAATGGACATTTTTTGCAAGCTTTAGAACCGATAGCCATTTTTTTGCAAGCTTTAGAACCGATATACATTTTTTTGCAAGCTTTTGAACCAATAGACATTTTTTGAAAGCTGTAGAACCAATTTGTTGCAAGCTTTAGAACCAATAGAGACACTTTTTACAAGCTTTAGAACCAATGGACATTTTTTTGCAAGCTTTAGAATCAATAGAAATTTTTGGCCAGCTTTAGAACCAATAGACACTTTTTTTGCAAGCTTTAGAACCAATAGACATTTTTTGCAAGATTTAGAACCAAGAGAGACACTTTTTGCAAGCTTTAGAACCAATAGACATTTTTTGCAAGCTTTAGAATCAATACACATTTTTTTGCAAGCTTTAGAACCAATAGACATTTTTTGCAAGCTTTAGAACCAATAGACATTTTTTTGCAAGCTTTAGAACAGACGTTTTTCGCAAGCTTTAGAAGCAATAGACCTTTTTTTGCAATCTTTAGAACCAATAGAGAGACTTTTTGCAAGCTTTAGAACCAATAGATGCACTTTTTGCAAACTTTAGAACCAATAGACATTTTTTGCAAGCTTTAGAACCAATAGAGATTTTTTTGCAAGCTTTAGAACCAATATACATTTTTTTTGCAGGCTTTAGAACCAATGGACATTTTATTTGCAAGCTTTAGAACCACTGGACATTTTTTTGCAAGCTTTAGAACCAATAGCCATTTTTTTGCAAGCTTTAGAACCAATAGACATTTTTTTGCAAGCTTTAGAACCGATAGACATTTGTCTGCAAGCTTTAGAACCAATAGGCATTTTGTTGCAAGCTTTATAACAAATAGACATTTTTTGCAAGCTTTAGAACCAATATATACACTTTTTGCAAGCTTTAGAACCAATAGTCATTTTTTTGCAAGCTTTAGAACCAATACACATTTTTTGCAAGCTTTAGAATCAATACACATTTTTTTGCAAGCTTTAGAACCAATAGACATTTTTTGCAAGCTTTAGAGCCAATAGACATTTTTTTGCAAGCTTTACAACCAATAGACATTTTTTGCAAGCTTTAGAAGCAATAGATTGTTTTTGCAATCTTTAGAACCAATAGAGACACTTTTTGCAAGCTTTAGAACCAATAGACATTTTTTGCAAGCTTTAGAAACAATAGACATTTTTTTGCAAGCTTTAGAACCAATAGACATTTTTTTGCAAGCTTTAGAACCAATGGACACTTTTTTTGAAAGCTTTAGAACCAATAGACACATTCTGCAAGCATTTTAGAACCACTGAGGGCACTTACATTTGAGTAGACATGTGTTCAGTGTTATTCACAGCTCAGAGAAACGTGACCCTCTGCCTTCCTCCATCTTGAAGAGTGTGAGGCACACCACTTCCTGGTTTTATAGTCCCTCCCCCCTGCCGTCAGTGGGGGCAGCAGAGAGAATGGGGAATTTTGTAAAAACATTAATATCTCTGTCATTTTTCATCGACGGGAAAAATCCTCGGCACACATTCGGCGGAGGGGGGATCTGAGCAAGGTGGCCAAAAGGTGGCGTTCTCTCGGAAATCGCAGCACAGGGCCAAAACCGGCCAAGAATAGACTTTTAGTAATATAGATATGTGTATGTCTGTGAATGTATATGTGTGCGTGTGAATATGTATGTGTGTGTGAGAATATATGTGTGTGTGAATGTGTGTGTGTGTATGAATGTGTGTGTGAATATGTGAATGTGTGTGTGAATATGTGTGTGAATATGTGTATGTGCGATTGTGTGAATATGTGCGTGTGCGAATGTGTGTGTGAATATGTTGTGTTTGTGAATGAATATGTGTGTGTGTGTGTGTGTGTGTGTGTGTGACCATGTGTGTGTGTGTGTGTGAATGTGTGTGTGAATGAGTCTGCGTGTGTGTGTGTGCGTGTGTGAGAATGTCTGTGTGAATTAGTCTGTGTGTGTGTGTGAGAATGTGTGTGCGAATGAGTATGTGCATGTGTGCGTGTGTGTAAATGAGTGAGTGTGTGTGTGTGTGAATGAGTGTGTGTTTGAGTGTGTGTGTGAATAAGTCTGTGTGTGAGTGTGAATGAGCCTGTGTGTGGATGAGTCTGTGTGTGTGTATATGTGTGCGTGAATGAGTGTGTGTGCATGAATGAGTCTGTGTGTGAGTGTGAATGAGTCTGTGTATACGTGTGTGAATGTGTGTGTGTGAATATGTGTGTGTGTGTGTGAATGTGTGTATGTGTGAGAATGTGTGTGCGAATGAGTCTGTGTATGTGTGTGTGCGAATGTGACTGTGTGTGAGTGTGAATGAGTCTGTGTGTGTGTGAATGCGTCTGTGTGTGTATATGTGTGTGAATGAGTATGTGTGTGTATGTGTGAATGAGTCTGTGTGTGTATATATGAGTGTGCGTGTGTGTAAATGAGTGTGTGTGTGTATATGTGTATGAGTGTGTGTGTGTATGAGTGTGTGTATATGTCTGTGTGTGTGTGAATGAGTCTGTGTGTATATATATGAGTGTCTGTGTATATGAGAGTGTGTGTGTATATGTGTGTATATGAGTCTCTGTGTGTGTGAATGAGGCTGTGTATATATGTGTGGGTGTGTATATGAGCGTGTGTGTGTATATGAGTCTGTGTGTGTATATGTGTCTGTGTGTGTGTGAATGTGTGTGCGTCTGTGTGAGGTGGAGTGCGTGTGTGTGATTAACAAATAGTACACATAATATAGCCTTACGTACTTCAGAGCTTATTTGTTATGTTTAGTAGCGTGACGGCTGTCAGGTTGAAGCTCTTCCTCAATGTTGATGTTACATTTTTCAGTTTACAAAAGTCGGACGTGACTCCAGAAGTCGGGCATCAGTCAGCCCACAAGCTGTGAGAGTCAGTCCAAAGGCCATGAGTTAATCCCAAGGCAGTGGTGAGTCCAGAGGTCATTAGTAAGTCACTCACCATCCCCTCCGCCCCCTCCACTGACATCCCCCACCTCAAGACGCTGCTCTCCGCCTGGCTATAGGATGCACCCCCTACTGAAGCCGCCGACATCCCCTGCATGTGGACACCTCCCCCCATTCTCATTAGCTAACGAGAGCCCCCGCCTGAAGCTGTGCCCCTCCCTTGGCTGCACGACGTTTACCACCCCTGCCCCCCACCCCACCTTGACAGCCCCGACCTCAAAAAAATGTTTTGCACAAAATCTTCAGAGTTCATTAACAACGGAAATAGTCTGCTATTTTGACATCATGTCAGGAAAAGTTAGAGGTCAAGGTGATGTGGCTATCCTCTGGGATAGCAGATACGTTAATACCTGGTGGTAGAACTACACATTCTCGATTCAAGATACCCATCCAAGTGGCCGAGGATACATTCTGCAACATCGAGAAGAACTCTAAGATGGCACATTTCATGAGGCAAGTGAAAGGTATTGTTTGGGATGAATGTCCAATGATTAGGAGAGAAAGCTTTGAAGCGGTGAACAGAACTCTTCAGGATGTCTTCAGCAACACTAAGCCTTTTGGTGGAAAAATGCAGGGAAATGTCAGTTTTCCTGAAGGATGGATCATTGACCAAAAAATAAAATACAGTTTTTGACTTAAACATTTCGCAGCAGGATCGTGATCATTCGGTTCCCACGCATGTTCAATCATCGTTGATTCAGTGTAATTTTCACACCTGGTTGATATAGTTTTTTTTTAAGATACAGTACCTCATAATAAATTGTTTCAAGCATACCCGGTACTAAATGCACGAACATTAAGGTGGTTACTGGTGTTACAAACGGTTATAAATGAATATCATTTCAAAGTGAAACAGAAGACTCCGTGAAAAGAATATTTTACCGGAATATAAGGCGAGGTCGCTGCAAAATGCTCACTTAAAACAATACGCCGTCAACTCAGGATTGTTTCTTAGCCGTCTGACAGGTGTCTCAATCTAACCTCGTAGCTCGTTCTTAATCGATTCATAGCTATTAATTTTCATTCCTGGTCCGTATCGAACTTCTCCAAATGTAAACGCTTCAAGTTACACTTCTTGTGTGGTGGTAAGGGGTTGGGGGGGGGGGGGGATGCTAGGATCAAATATCACTATTTGCATATATATAGCGATCCTGCTGCGAAATTTTTGTCGAAAGTTGTATTTTATTTCAAAGTGGAGATTGGAAGATAGGGACAGAGATGCTACACAGAGATTTTGATAGGAAGGAAACGTTACAGCAGCTGAGTAAAATATTAGTCAAATGATAGGTTCAATGAAGATCGGGCGAGGGGGATTGGGGTGGGGGGAAAGTATCTATAGCTTGGGACTTGCTTAAATGAGTACTGAGATGGATTATCATTCCACAACAAATTTCTTAGACAATAATACCTTTTATGCAATTATCACAATAGTTTGTTGGATATGGATCAACGGACTCTGTGTGGTACATGCTCGTAAATTACAAAACAAATGTTCTTCTTTAAGTACTATTGTTTCTGGGATGGGATTTCTGATAATAAATAACCTACATTCTATATTTTGTCTTAATGTGGCTGAAACAATGGCATATTTCGTGATATTTATTGAGATAGAAAGATACAACTGAGTTTGGGCAAGATATTACCTTGCAACGTTCTGTATGTCTGATATATATAGTGAAATGGAACGCAGAAATTATGGGAGGACTTCATAAAACTACAATTCAAAGGTAATGAATATACAGATTATTCTTATATCCATCATGAACATACAATAGTGATATAGGACACCAGGTCCAACTACGGTAACCTCACGAGCTACTACGGTATGACTACGTATTAAAAAGTATATTTTACATGTGGACATTTTGAAAACATGTTGAAAAATCTTCACGAGTTACCACATTTCCCGAGTATGTGCCGTTAGCGATAAGAAATGGCATGTTGGCCTTTATAACAAGAGGAATCAAATATAGGAGCAAAGAGGTCCTTCTGCAGTTGTACAGAGGTCTAGTGAGACCGCACCTAGAGTATTGTGTGCAGTTTTGGTCCCCTAATTTGAGGAACGCCATTCTTGCTATTGGGGGAATGCAGCGTTGTTTAATCCCCGGGATGGCGGGACTGTCATATGCTGAGAGAATGGAGCAGCTGGGCTTGTACACTCTGGAGTTAGAAGGATGAGAGGATATCTCATTGAAACATATACGATTGTTAAGGGCTTGGACACGCTAGAGGCAGGAAACATGTTCCAGGTGTTGGGGGAGTCCAGAACCAGGGGTCACAGTTTAAGAATACGGGGTAAGCCATTTAGAACGGAGACGAGGAAACACTTTTCTCACAGAGAGTAGTGAGTCTGTGGAATTCTCTGCCTCAGAGAAGGCAGGTGGAGGCAGGTTATGTGGATGCTTTCAAGAGAGAGCTAGATAGGGCTCTTAAAAATAGCTGAGTCAGGGGATATGGGGAGAAGGCAGGAACGGGGTACTGATTGTGGATGATCAGCCATGATCACATTGAATGGCGGTGCTGGCTCGAAGGGCCACATGACCTGCTCCTGAAACTATTGTTTGTTGTCTATTGGAACGCCCCGAGCACTGACGTAGCCGCAACGTCATTCTAGGTGTTTACCACGAGTTTTGATTTTTTAAAAACTCGGCAGAGCTTTTTGGTGAACTCGAACAGTGGGACAGGGCTTCACACCCGCTGGGTTTCTCCAGCATTTTTGTCTACCTTCCATTTGCCAGCATCTACAGTTTCTTCTTAGACGTTGTGCGGTGATGGCTGCATCTGCGGTTCCTTCCTGTTGGGGTGGTGGGGGGGGGGGGGCGGGTAGTCCTGGGCCGTGGCGGCTCCTGATAAGTGATATGTTCCGTGGGTGCTGCCTTGCCCGCTGAGTTCCTCCAGCACTCTGTGTTTTTTGTTTGGCCCTGAAGTTGAAGGTGGACCCCTGTGTCTACCTTCAACTCCCTGTCTGTGGTGGCTCAGCGGGACGGGCAGGGACACTGGGGAGAGGGTTGCAGTTCTGATCGACTCCCTTCTTCAGACAATCTCAAGTACTCTCACCGACGAGAGTTCAGTTTATTCTGAAGAAGGGTCTTCTCTCCAGAGTCGCTGCGCTGCCTGTCATGCTGAGCTACTCCAGCTTTTGTCTATCTTCAATTTCAGTTAGATAAAATTTCTCATGGGGGGCTTATAGCGACCAGCCCCCCCCCCCCTTCCTTCCCAACCTCAGCCTCACGAACCTTAGCGTACCCCTAATTCCTAAAACCCATTTCCATCACTGATTGCAATATATATGTAACACCACATTGTAGATTCTACAGAGATTGTCGCTGTTAGGCGCTTCCCCCTCCTGGTGAATGCTATGTACTTACCTTTCTCTGTTTCTTTCCCGGGTACAGGCCTCGTGGCTGTGAGTCTGGAATCAAGGGGTTAAAAGGCTCCTGTACCCGATTGGTCAAGCTGCGTCAGGTGACGGGTGACTCATCTGAAGCTTAAATACCAGAGCTTCCCAGGATTCTCTCTCTTCTTCGTCGATCCTGACTGATGAGCAGACTGTTGGTGTGAGCTGAGGAAGGCCTGGCCACATGGCATAGAACTTTGTGTACTTTCACCATTCCTTGTTAACAGATATTGAATTGGGACGGATAAGGGCTGACCTTAGTGTTTTCGTGTATTTTGTTTCAGGGTTACATCTCTTTAGGCAGGTTTTAGAGTCTCCAGTTCGACGGCCCATTACGTGGCTGGCTGGAGCATTGTTACATTGTTTGTCAGTTCATCCATATCCCTGACTGGGTTGTTTAAATCAGGTTTGGGTTTTGTGTTCCAATGAATAATTAAAACTATTTTTGAACTTGAACCTGGTTTTTGACTTGTGTTACGCGGCTCTGAAGTACTTGCATTCGGGAGTCGTAACAAAATGGGGGCTCGTCCTAAGTTTTGAGGACCCTAGACGTTTTTAGGGTTTTTTTTGGTAGGCTTCTGGACTGAGGAAGTCTGTGTGTTGTGAGGGAATTTTTTCTTCCCTGGTTGTGGTAGCATTGGTGCCCAAGTTTTAGCTGGTGGTTTAGTGCTACATTAGAAATGGAATTTAAGGTGAAAGGATTTGTTGAGGCTCCTAGTCGGGAGTTGTTTGATAGATGTACAAAGGAGCATTTGATTTTGCTGGCTGAGAACTATACCGTGCCTATTGACAAGCATTCAAAGAAACACTCCATTAAATCGGAGTTGTGGGCTGCGTTGGTGGAGGGTGGGGTTTTGCCTGGTGGTGCAGACAGTCCCCCACCTTCTGTTCAGCCAGTT
Organism: Amblyraja radiata; assembly: GCF_010909765.2. Classification (NCBI taxonomy): domain Eukaryota; kingdom Metazoa; phylum Chordata; class Chondrichthyes; order Rajiformes; family Rajidae; genus Amblyraja; species Amblyraja radiata. Next base: position 32,264 of record NW_022630101.1, read on the forward strand.
CAAAACATGGAGGCCGTCATTAAACTGAAGGAGATGGAGCTTGAGTCACAGAGAATTGCCTCTTTGTTAAAAAAGGAAGAGCTCATGCATGTTCTTGAAATGAAACGGCTTGAGCTTGAAGAGGAAACCAAAAGGGCTGAATTTCAGCTGCGGGAAAAAGAAATAAATAATTCCCGGGTTTCTTCTAGGGAACGGGAGTTTGATATGAGCAAGAACATCCGCCTGGTTCCCCCGTTTCGCGAGAAGGATGTGGACAAGTATTTCACAGTGTTTGAACGGGTGGCTTTGTCCTTGAAGAGGCCTAGGGACGTGTGGATCTTGCTATTGCAGTGTGTCCTTGTGGGTAAAGCACGGGAGGTGTACTCGTCTTTATCTGTTGAAAGCAGTCGGGACTATGAGTGTGTGAAGTCTACAGTATTAAGGGCTTATGAATTAGTTCCAGAGGCGTACCGGCAGAAATTCCGGCGCTTTAGGAAGTTTGATAGTCAGACTTATGTGGAGTTTGCTAGGGAGAAGGAGGCACTTTTTGACAGGTGGTGCGCTTCTCAAGGAGTGAAGGATTTTGGGCAACTGCGGGCCTTGATGATTATGGAAGACTTTAAGAACTGTCTCCCTGAGAGGGTTACTACTTACCTTAATGAGCAGAAGGTGAATGAGGTGTCTAAGGCTGCGGTGTTGGCAGATGAGTATGTATTGACTCATAAATCTGATTTTGTTGGGCGATCCTATAGTTTTGGTGCACGGCCGGTTGATCGTGGAGGTGTCGCCGGTGGCAGTGTCAACGCTGCTTCTGTGCCTGCAAGTGGCAGCACGTTGATACAGGGGGAGGTCCGAGCTGATAAGGTTGACGGAAATGTGAGGACTAATGAAGGTCCTGTGTGCTACTATTGTAGAGGGAGAGGGCACATGTTAAAGGCGTGTCCCGTTCTGAAGCAGAAAAATGCGAAGCCTGTGGCTTTGGTGGGTACACAGAAGGCACCTGTGGTACCTGAGGTGCCTGAGTCTGATGAGTGTAGGAATTATTCTGCGTTCATCATGAATGGTTTTGTTTCTCTAGAGGATGGGGGTGATAGAGTTCCAGTATCCATCTTGCGTGATACTGGTGCTGCTCAGCCCTTTATATTGGATAGTGTACTGCCGTTTTCTGGGGAATCATCAGTTGGGTCAAGTGTCCCAGTGGTAGGATTCGGGATGGATGACATTTGTATACCGTGCGTCTCGAGTCCGAGTTGGTTTCAGGCCGGGTAACTGTTGGGTTACGGCCGTGTTTTCCCGTTGGGGGAGTTTCTGTGATTTTGGGGAATGACTTGGCAGGAGGTAGAGTTTTAATTACTCCTGAAGTGACGGCTGTTCCGATGGTGCAGAGTCCTGATAGATTGGCTATGCAGCATCCGAGGATCTTCGCCGCTTGTGCTGTCACGAGGGCTATGGCTAAGAGCCAGGCGAAGTTTGAGGATGTGGTGGACTTGAGTGAGAGCATTTTTGGGGATCAGGATGATAGATCCTGTGTTGTGAAGGGTGTTTCTCCATCTCAAGATGGGATAGTATCTGAAAATGTGCCGGTGTCGCTGTCACGTGACCGGCTGGTTGAGGAGCAAAAGAGTGATCCAGGTTTATCTGATCTGTTCGACTGCGCAGTGCCTGAGGGGGATATGGATTCCACAGCAAAGGGGTATTTTCTAAGGGATGGCTTACTGATGCGAAAGTGGTCTCCCTTGGATATATCTGGGCATGATGATTGGAGCGTGGTTGATCAGATTGTGATGCCTCGTCGGTATAGGGACGAGATACTCTGTTTGGCTCATGATGGTCCTCTGGGTGGACATTTGGAGGTCAATAAGACGTATGACCGTATCTTACGGAATTTTTTTTGGCCAGGGTTGAAAAAGGACGTGAAACAGCACTGCAGGTGTTGTCACATTTGCCAGGTGGCAGGAAAGCCGAACCAATCGATTGTTCCTGCGCCTTTATATCAAATCCCTGTGGTCGGTGAGTCGCTTGAGCGGATTCTAGTTGATTGTGTGGGTCCTCTACCTCGGACAAGGGTGGGCAACAAGTTTTTATTAACAATTATGTGTGCGTCTACCCGCTTTCCGGAGGTGGTCCCTTTGCGTAGAATTACTGCCCCTACAATTGTTAAGTCTCTCACTAAATTTTTTTCGTTGTTCGGTTTGCCCAAGGTTGTGCAGAGTGACCAAGGTACCAACTTCATGTCGAAGGTTTTTGGTCAGGTAATGAAGTTGTTAGATATTAAGCATTGTTACTCCAGTGCGTATCATCCTGAGAGCCAGGGAGCTCTCGAGAGGTTTCACCAGACTTTGAAATCTATGTTGAGGACTTACTGCCTGGAGTTTGAAAAAGACTGGGATGAGGGGGTTCATCTAGTTATGTTTGCGGTGCGTGAGGTCGTGTAGGAGTCTTTAGGGTTCAGTCCTGCTGACCTGGTGTTCGCGCATACTGTACGTGGTCCGTTGAGGGTCCTGAAGGAGAAATGGTTGCAGGAGGATACAAAACGTAGTATTTTAGACCACGTCTGTGCTTTTCGCTCTAGACTGAGGAGGGCATGCGAACTGGCAATGGGTAATCTTGCCTCTGCTCAGTCTAGGATGAAGAACTGGTTCGACAGGAAGGCTTCTAGTAGGAATTTTTCTCCAGGTGACAAGGTCCTGGTGTTGTTGCCTATTCCTGGTTCCAGTCTGCAGGCTCGGTATAGCGGTCCCTATCAGGTGGTTAAGAAGGTTGGTGAGAGGGATTACGTTATTGGTACCCCTGATCGGAGGCGTAAGACTCAGCTCTGTCATGTCAACATGATGAAGCAGTACCATGAGCAGGAGCCTGTGGAGGTTGATGGGGCGGAGCTATGTCCTTCGGTTTCGTCTGAGCCTGTTTTGGCTGCAGTGATGCTGCCCCCTGACACGGGTGGTGATGTGGGGGAGGCACGGTTATCTGTGGCAGTGACGCAGGGAAAGCTGTGTAACTCTAAGGCTTTGGAGACGCTTCCCTTGCGGGTGTCTCATTTGACTGGCAGTCAGCGGGGTGATATGCTTGCTTTGGTGGAGTCAAATGGGTCACTGTTCTCGGATGTGCCTTCTCAGACGTCTGTGCTGCAGCATGACATTGATGTGGCCGGTGCTACGCCAATTAAACAGCATCCGTATCGGGTCAACCCTGACAAGCGTCATCGTCTAAGAAGTCAGGTTGACTATATGCGGCGGCATGGCATTGCTGAACCTAGTTGTAGTCCGTGGAGTTCTCCGTGTCTACTGGCGACGAAGGCTAATGGGGAGGACAGGTTTTGCACGGACTTTCGGAAATTAAATGGTGTAACTAAGCCGGATTGCTATCCTCTTCCACGGATGGAGGATTGCGTGGATCGTGTGGGAAGTGCATCTTTTGTGTCTAAGTTGGACTTGTTAAAAGGCTATTGGCAAGTCCCTTTGACTAGGCGGGCGAGGGAGATCTCTGCGTTCGTTACGCCTGATGACTTTCCTCAGTACACGGTAATGGCATTTGGGATGCGCAATGCGCCGGCAACCTTCCAACGGTTGGTGAACATTGTATTGTCTGGTTTGTTCTTCTGTGAGGCATACCTTGATGATTTGGTTGTGTGCTCCAGGTCGTGGTTCCAACACATCGGTCATCTGAAGGAGGTATTTCATCGTCTAGCGGAGGCAAACCTAACGATCAATCTGGGGAAATGTGAGTTTGGCCAGGCCACGGTAACGTATCTGGGTAAGGTGGTGGGCCGGGGTCAGGTTCCACTCTCAAGGAAAATGTGGGGCATATTGTCGCGCCAGTGATGTCTGTGCTACTGAATAGTTGCTGAAATTTGGTGGTGTTTTTTAGTTCATTTTCAGAAACTTATTCAGTATCTTTGGGTGGGGGTGTTAGGCGCTTCCCCCTCCTGGTGAATGCTATGTACTTACCTTTCTCTGTTTCTTTCCCGAGTACAGGCCTCGTGGCTGTGAGTCTGGAATCAAGGGGTTAAAAGGCTCCTGTACCCGATTGGCCAAGCTGCGTCAGGTGACGGGTGACTCATCTGAAGCTTAAATACCAGAGCTTCCCAGGATTCTCTCTCTTCTTCGTCGACCCTGACTGATGAGCAGACTGTTGGTGTGAGCTGAGGAAGGCCTGGCCACATGGCATAGAACTTTGTGTACTTTCACCATTCCTTGTTAACAGATATTGAATTGGGACGGATAAGGGCTGACCTTAGTGTTTTCGTGTATTTTGTTTCAGGGTTACATCTCTTTAGGCAGGTTTTAGAGTCTCCAGTTCGACGGCCCATTACGTGGCTGGCTGGAGCATTGTTAAATTGTTTGTCAGTTCATCCATATCCCTGACTGGGTTGTTTAAATCAGGTTTGGGTTTTGTGTTCCAATGAATAATTAAAACTATTTTTGAACTTGAACCTGGTTTTTGACTTGTGTTACGCGGCTCTGAAGTACTTGCATTCGGGAGTCGTAACAGTCGCGGTTTCTGTAAATATGACTAAATGACTAAGGGACATCGGCAGAACATATTTGAGTGGCAGTAAGGAGAGGGATATAGTTCTTCTATAGGCAAAGAAGGCCGAAGCAGAAAAGGAGAAAGGTGCATTAGATAAGTATTTCAGCAAAACTCTCTCAGAGAATGCAGCAGAGTAAGTGGAGCCACAACACAATGAAGATGATGACACTGAAGGAAGCCAGTCTGAAGAAGTTATGCAAGACAATCAAAGTGGGAATTCATTTACGGTAAGTGAGATCGCCCATTTCGAAAGTGTTGAATTTGACAAACAAGGAAACTTGTCTGTTGACATGACGTCTGCAGCCTCTGAGGCAAGGGAGAACGGGAATTCAAAATCTGTCGGGTTTGTAGAAGTAACAGATGATCCTGCACCATGGCCAGAAGTTATGGAGCAGAGTGTCAGGGACTATTTTGTGAAAAAAGGACCACCTACAATTATTGCAGAATTTCTCCTCAAGAATGACAGTGGATCACGTTTTTCCAAATTTCACTGCAAAATAAAACTGCCAAATTGTGAAATTGTAGATTGTCCCTGGCTAATATACTCTGCACTAACAGATAACATCTTCTGTTACTACTCCAAGCTTTTTGTTAGTAACGCAGCAATTGTACTTGCAAGTTGTGGTTTTAATAACTGGCCGATCATTCGTACAAGACTAGCTGAGCATGAGAACTCCAAAACGCATTTGCAAGCTATGCACATTTGCTGTGAACTACAGCAAAGATTATCTACTGAAAAAAAAATATTGATGAAGTGGTAGAAAAACTAATCGGACAAGAAGCAAAACGCTGGCATAAAGTTTTAGAGCGACTGGTAACCACTTTACAATTCCTGGCCGTAAGAAACTTGCCATTCCGGGGATCTGAGGAACACATAGGAACACCACATAATGGAAATTCCCCTGGTGTTATTGGCTTGCTAGGAAAATGTGATCCAGTAATGCAAGACCATCAGCGAAAAATCCACAATAAGGAAATACATGATCATTATTTAGGAAAAAGAATCCAGAATGAGCTTATTAATATAACGGGTCAAGCTGTTCTTTAGGAAATCATTTTGCGAATCAGAGTCTCACACACACATACATACACACACGCACACACACATACTCTCACATACACATACTCTCACACACACATACAGACTCTCAAACACACACACATACACACACACACACACACACACACACACACACACACACACACACACACACACACACACACACACAAACACACACACACACACACACACGCACACACACACACACTCTCAGACACACACAGACTCTCACACACACCCACAGACTCACACGCACATACACACACATACACACACATACACACACACACACACACACACACTCACACACACAGACTCACGCACACACACAGACTCACGCAGACTCACCCACACACACACACTCACACACACACTCACAACCAATACAAAAATGCCAAGTAAGTTCATAACGTGGTAAACATACAGCGTGTAATGCTAATTATTCAAACGTTCAAAGCCTCCTGTAGAAGCGGCTGCTGCTGAAGCAAAAACGTGCTTTAAATAACGTCCAACAAACACACTCACCGTAGACAGAGCAGTCAGCTCTCTTGAATTATTCGACGAATTGACTATGCCTTCTGCAGTCAGCGCCATCTTGCCATGAACCGGAAATGACACAGTCAGCGCCATCTTGCCGCCAACCGGAAATGACGTAATCGGCGCCATCTTGCCAATAAGCGGAAGTCACGGAATGAGCGTCAATTTTGCAATTAAACACAGTCCTGATCTAATAAGATGTTTATTCGCGCTTTATCCATCCGCAACTGCTGCAAAGATTTTAAAAGGCAAGGCCAACAATTTGGCAGCAGGCACTTCATAACCAACCCACTTCTGAACACAAACTTTTTTTCAAAGGCTAGGCAAACAATTTGGCAGCAGACACTTCACAACCAACCCACTTTCTGAACACACGCGTTTTTTTAAAGGCAAGGCAAACAATTAGGCAGCAGCCACTTCACAACCAACCCACTTTCTGAACACAATCGTGTTTTAAAAGGCAAACAATTACGCAGCAGCCACTTCACAACCAACCCACTTTCTGAACACAATCGTGTTTTAAAAGGCAAGGCAAACAATTTGGTAGCAGCCACTTTACAGCCACATCGAGGGAACTCACCGTCGAGTAGACGTGTGTTCACTGTTATACGCAGCTCAGAGAGCAGTGACACTCTCCCTTCCTCCGTCTGGCAGAGACTGAGTGAGGCACGACACTTCCGGGTTTTATAGCCCCTCACCCCACCTGCCGCCAGCGGGAGCAGCAGGGGAAATGGCGAAAATTAAAAAAAACATTAATAACTCTCTGATTTTTCATCGATGGGAAAATCCTCTGGTCCAATCCGGCGGAGGGTGGCTCTGAGTGAGGTGGCCAAACATGACGGCCGTAGGTGGCGGCGTTCTCTTGGAAATCGCAGCAGAGTGAGTCAAAAGTGGTCAAGTTCTTACTTTTAATAATATAGACTTTTCTCTGCCTGTTACCACCAAACTGACTTTGCATACAACTCGGCAACAAGCTTCACATATCTTACGCCTTTATACAATAGGGTTCACGTGTTAGGACCCTTCAAATAACTGTAGCCTATGTTTAGTTTTAGATTTGAGATATAGCGCAGAAACAGGCCCTTCGGCCCACCGAGTCCGCGCCGACCACCCACCCCTAAATATTATCAGCATCCTAAACACACTAGAGACTATTTCCATTTATGCCAAACTAATTAGCCTACAAACATGTGCGTGTGGGAGGAAAGCGAAGATCTCGGAGAAAAGCCATCAGGATCACGAGGATCTCCGTACCTACAGCAGCCATAGTGCAAACTCCGTACCTACAGCACCCGTAGTCGGGATCGAACCCCGGTCTCTGGCGCTGTAAGGATCCAGCTCTACCTCTGCGTAAGGAGGCCAGAGAAACTAACCGAGAACATGCTCCCAACTACACAAAACCGAAAATACTGAACACATTTCGCCGCGCCGGCAACATGGACTTGACGCGTATTTATTGTTTTTGTTCACATTTCATATCTCATGCCTTTGCAGTTTTTTTTTAATTTTCATAATTGCGCATTCACGTACTCCAAGTTTAGTTCGGTTGCCGCATTATTATTCTAGCAGCAAGGTCTGGATCAATACTTTCTAGCCTATTGTAAAGTCATACTATATGGCCACCGTGGATCCAGTATTATATAAACATAAATATTTTCCATACTTTATATGTGACATTATATCATAAAATTCCGTATGTTCAGATTTTCTCTGAAGAATCCCGAATGCATCATTTGAACAACTTCCGTTCTGCTCGGATTTCATTGTCAAATTTCAGTTACGGGAAGTAAGGTAAAATTAGCTGCAAAACACTAAGTGCCGGAGGGAGTAAGACGTCCAGGCAGCATCCATGGAAGGAATGGACACCTTATAATACGGGCCAGGATCCCTTTTCACGCTGCGAAATCCAGCACTTTGTGGTTTGCTCGAGGTTACAGCATGAGCCGTTCTGTGCACCTCCTTCATATTGAGCTGCATTGTAATGAATGTCAAATGACATCGTATCTCGTTATCCAATTCCTCTCAATTTTTACCGAAACACCGCACAAGTGTATTTGTGCAAGAGCTTAAACACCTCTTCATATATGCAGTAATTTCAGTTACTGCAATTACTGCATAGATCTGAAATACTGAAGGGGTTGTTGTAAGTCAGAGACTCATAGATCTGTACAAGGAATTAGGCCCTTCGGTTCTGCATACCCATGCCTATATGTTGGCAAACTGAGTAAGAAACCAAAGACAAAGATTTAAAGTAATGCGTCCAGGGTTTAGGAGAGACATGAATGGAATATGCAAAGAGATACTAGTACGAAATGTGTAACCTTCTACTTAAAATAATTGTCCAGGTAGAAGTCTCCATTGGACCAAAACAAGACCAGGAAATGTTAATTAGTTTTGTTTTAAAGAAACTGAAAGATCTTGACATGGACTAGAATTCGAATTACATCGAAAGACCGAATGGGCTCCTCCTGCGCCTATGTTTCTATGTTTCTATGTTTCTATGAACACTGGACACCATAGCATCCGTTTTGGCCGTCGCAGTAACCATGGTCAGAATAAGGGCATTTTGAGTCTTCTATTCACCCAATTACTATAAAGCCAGCATGTGCACCCTGGACTTCTTACGGTGAATACCAGCACATTTTTTTGTTTCATGATGTTAACTACAATCATCGTAAGAAGCACTGGCCATTTGATCACATTCTGCAATTCCTCCCTGAATTTTGTCTGAGATACTGCATGAATAAAAGTGTTTGTGCAAGAACTCATGCATTTCAACATATAGCCGAATAATTCCGCAATGGTGAAAGGGTCGTTGTAAGTGGCTTGTAAAAATTGAGTATCAGTAAATTGAACCTGTACGTAGCATATTAGATTTACCGCCCATAACAATATAAAACTTCCAGATATGGCGAGCAGCAACATTATCGATCTCCTTCGATTCTCCATTTCGGGATCAGTCTGATTCTCGTCGCCCTTCTTTCCGCGGAGACCGCTCCGCAGGCTATTGGTCAGTAGGATGTGTCTGATAGTTAAGGAGTTGAGCATCAAATTCAAAACAAACGGTGCAAATGGGGTTAAGACGGTCTCCAACCACAAAAACGCCACCCATACAGGTAAAATATAGAAACTGGACTTGACATAGCAAGACCACACTACATTTTCAATCACTTTTCTGGGTTCATATATAAAATAATATGGAACATTTTCTAAAATACTTAGAAAGCACACCACTCCTATTACCACCGCTGCATTTTTTTCAGTACAATATTTTGTTTGCCACACTTGGTGACAAATAGTTATGAACCGATCAATGGTGAATGCCACAGTTAGCCAGACAGAGGAGTCAACGAAAACAAAGAGCAGATTCAGAATAACTTTACAAACTGGAGTGTGGTTGAGGAAGGAATATGAAAAGTAACCATCCACTATCTCATACAGAATGACTTCAAATATCAGGACCATCAGGTCGCCCACCGCCATGGCCATCAGGTACAGAGTGATACATTTGGAGAGACCGCAGCTCCCGCAACCAAGAATGAGGATTGCTGCCAAATTAGCTGAAAAATGTAATATAATGATAACTCAATGATTATTGGACAGTTGGCAAAATAACTGCATGCAATTGGGTATGCAGTCTACTCTAGTACACGAAATAGACTCCCTGATGTCGACCCCATCTACACTTTGCCTCGGGAGAGCACCCAAGATAATAAAGGGCCGTTTAAGAGGGACATTCCTCGTCCCTCCTCTTCCGCGACCAGGGGATAGAAAACCTTGAAAGGACGTACGATCAAATTCAAGAGCAAATTCGTCCCCTCTGTTCTCAGGCTACTGCACCATCCTACCATAATGTTGTTCCGAGCATCCAACCTATCATCACAACAAATCGTTGCAGCGTACCGCATAATACAATCACCAGGTGGTTACTGAATGTTAGAAATTTACTTCATGGATTCCAAATTTACTTCATGGAAAATAAAACATAAATAGATCACAAGCGACTTACCAGGAACACCGACCAACGCAAGAATGGGATAGTAAATATTTTCTATCTGTAATATTACCGGCAGCCCCATAATTAGAGAGAAGCACAATTGTGCGAGGGCAGCGAATGACGTACTTGCATGTTAAGATTAATTTATATCTGACTGAATCCTCAAATGGCACGGAATGTAATTGACATTAACTGCACGCATGTGCAGAAACTAATTAACCAGTCAAATTTGTTTCTAATTTCAAGCACGTGAAACATCCTCGATGTTTATTTTCTACATCGAAATTATTTCAATCGCAGCTACAATGCTCCTGAACGTAACGATGTCATGTGCAGTTTCACATTTGGTGTATCATGGAGCAAATGCGCTTATTTATGAATGGCTAACTTTCAATGAATCTTAATTCCATCTAGAATGCATGTTTAAAATAATGTTTACAATATGTTATTTCTAAGACAGTTCAGTGGCCCGGAGAGGGAAACAAACGCTGTCAGAATGACACTAAACGTGATTTAGAGATTCAGCTATTCTACCAAAACTACACCTCACGTGTAGTCTTCCCTGCACGTATATAAAGTGACTTAAGATACACACAAAAAGCTGGAGTAACTCAGCGGGACAGGCCGCACCTCTGGAGAGAATGAATGGGTGACGTTTCGGGTCGAGACTCCCCTTCAGGCTGGTCATTGGAAAGGGAAAGGAGATATATTGTGTTACTGTATATCGTGCTGTTACTTGCGAGCTAAGCACCAAGGCAAATTCCTTGTATGTATACATACTTGGCTAATAAAATGTATTTAATTCAATTCAATTCAATTCAATGATGCAGAGAAATAAAGAGCAATGAATGAAAGCAATGCATATAAGTAACGATTATAAAGGAAACAGGCCATTGTTAGCTGTATGTTGGGTGAAAACGAGAAGCTGGTCAGACTTGGATCGGGGAGGTATGGATAGCTAGGGAATGGCGGGATTACGAAGTTAGATAAATCAATTTTCATACCACTGCTATAAGCTCTAAGATGACCATATCGATTTATCATGTCACCCATTACGTCATCTCCAGATATGCTGCTGTCCTGCTGAGTTACTCCCGCTCGCTGTTTGTGTCTATATTCGGTTTAAACCAGGATTTTCAGTTCCTTCCTGCACATTTTTAAATGACTTGTTACCGCTTAAGCATGTTCCACTGCACACATTGTATCGTGGATTCTTTTATTTTGCTCGATAATTTCTGAATTGAACCAGCGTCTCATGCCATAAACACCGAACAAATTAACCACACTGGAATCGTCGGCAGGTTTAGCGGTGACAATGATCATAAGCCGACCCACAGCGATCGGCTCGGAATCCAGCCCTGCTGGGCTATTAATATACTATTGTAGGGAGTTCAACATGCTGCAGACCGTGGACCTATTCCCAGCTCGCGAGTAGCTGAGAAATCTGCTAATGTATTGGAAATAGGAAAATCGTGGACTTCAGTGGGTCTCTGTATTGATGAAATACGCGTTTTACCAGACTCAATAAAAAGAAATACAACATCCAAAGTCCAAAGTGCCCTATAACACGGCGTGTAAGGCAGCATCTCTGGAGAACAATGGATACATTATATTTCTAGCCGGATCTCGTCTTGGACTAATTTCGGTGGCGGGATACAAAACGGGGGAGAGGGGGTGGGAAAGCTGCATTGGCGGATGAGCGGGACATCTCTGGCGAGTTAGAGTTGCGCCGAAATGAAACTTCTATGTAATCAATGTTTAATACTTGACCCTTATTCTAAAACTGTGACCCCTTAAACTGGATTCACCGGCTACCAGTGAATCAAACTCCAGAAAACATGAGTCCAACAATCTCTCGTCATATGTCAGACCTACCACCCTAGAAATCAAATAGTTGAACCTTAACCGCCTCATCCACGGCAAGAACACCATTAATCGGCCAAGAAGACTCACAATATTGAAGGCCTGGTCTTATGGAGGGTGGGGTGGAAGATTCCAACCTTCAAGTGGTCGTTTCGACGAATGCAATCAACCCGGCGTGCACAATCAAATACGATCAAATAGAACAAGTTGTCCTACAACTTTAGGCTGTGCACGCCATACGCAAGAAGAAGATGGAGGTTGTAGACAAGACACTCATTATAAACGAATACTGTCTTTAAAGACTAATATACCATTTGCTTATTTCACCGCCTGGTAGACTATGGCAAACCATCAGCGATCGTTACATATGTGACACGGTTACGCTGCATCCCTTCCTTGCCCAACGAACATCCATTCAATTAAAAATATTTCTTCCTGTTATTGCCAAGAAAGAGGATTACCTCTTTTTTTCGTCGCTACCTGGCAGCGCCATGTGTCTGCTCACAGCCAACGTTCTGCCCATATCACCCATGAGATTCTGTTCCATCCCTAGTTTCATCCTGCTATCCGTCGGCACAGTGGTGCAGCGAGTTGAGTCGCTGCCTCATGAGGCGAGAGACCCGGGTTCGAGCCTGCCCTCTGGTGCTATCTGTGTAGTATTTGCATGTTCTCCCCGTGATCGCGTAGGTTCCCCCAGTTTTCTCACACATATCACAGACGTGCTGATTTTTAGGTTAACTGACCCATCTAAAATTCCCCAACTGTGTCGGGAATGTACGAGAAAGTTGGATAACACAGAACGCGTGATCGGTGGTTGTCATTGATTCCAACAACTAATCAACCAGATCGATCGCTCGATTGATCAATCAATCAATCAACCAACCAACCAATCAATCAATCAATCAATCAATCAATCAATCAATCAATCAATCAATCAATCAATCAATCAATCAATCAATCAATCAATCAATCAATCAATCAATCAATCAATCAATCAATCAATCAATCAATCAATATATCAATCAATCAATCAATCAATCAACCAATCAACCAATCAACCAATCAACCAATCAATCAATCAATCAATCAATCAATCAGTCAATCAATCGACCAACCAATTAATCATTCAATCAACTGACGTTCTGTTATGTACAGACGATGAAATTATTTTATCAATATAATGTATATATTTCCTGGAAGTTAGCGTCCCCGCATTCAACTGCCCCTCTCCCTGACGCAACTATGGAAGAAAACTGTTCATACCTACACTTTGCTTATAAACAAGATCCTTATCTCAATTCCAGGTGCTCAGTATCTGTTACAGCCATTTAGCACTTGACAGTCTAAATAAACACCGAACATAGGTTTCCCTTCACCCTTTCTGCTGGGTTCATGCATAAAATACATCGGATTTATCAAGCATGATTTTTCTCTGGTGAGTCCATGTTGACTCTCTTTGACCCGATCACTCTTCTCGAAGTGCTGGGCTATCACTTATTTCAATGTGTGGGAAGGAACTGTAGATTCTGGTTTAAATCGAATACAGACAAAATAAGCTGGAGCAACTCAGCGGATCACACATCATCTCTCTAGAAAAGGAATCGGTGCCGTTTTGGGTCGAGACATTTCTTCAGACTGAGCATCAAGGGTCATAGAAACGAGAAATATAGACGGTGATATCGGGAGATATAGAACAAATGAATGAAAGATAACTAAAAAAATAACGAAGATAAAGGGAACAGGCCATTGTTATCTGTGGCCAAGGTGAAACGAATTACAGACAATGAGCCTCAACAAGATGGCTTTGAAGCAAGACTTGGATAGGGGGGGTGGCGGAGAGAGAGGGAATGCGGGGTTTTCTTGTAGTTAGATCAAACAATATTCATCCCATTGGGTTGTAAACTGCCCCAGCGAAATATGAGATGTTGTTCCTCAGATTTGCGTTTGGCCTCAGTCTGACATTGGGGGAAGCCTAGGACAGAAAGGTCAGTCTGGGAATGGGAACAGGAATTAAAGTATTAGGCAACCATGAGATAAGGTAGGCCCAGGCGCACTCATTGAATGTGTTCAGCGAAACGATCGTCGACTCTACATTTGTACGCGGATGTGTAAGAGCCCACACCTTGAAAACGGATACAGGAGATGAGGTTGGAGGAGGTGCAAGTGAATCTCTGCCTAACCTGAAAGGACTGTCAGAGTCCCAGTACAAAGTCGAGGTAGGAGGCATCGGGGCAGGTATTGCATCTTTTGCGATTGCATGGGACGGTAGATAGGGAGGAGGTGGTTTGGGTGGCTAGGAATGAGTTAACCTGGGAGTTGCGGATGGAACGGTCTCTGTGGAAGGCGGAAAGGGGTGGAGATGGGAAGATGCGACTAGAGGTGGGATCCATTTGGAGGTGGCGAAAATGCCGGCGGGTTAAATGTTGTATGGGCCGGCTGATGGAGTGAAAGGTAAGGACCAAGGGGACTATATCCTTGTGGCAACTAGTGGGAAGGGGTGCAAGGACCGAGGAGACACACGTAAGGCCCTATCGAGGAGACACGTGTAAGGGCTTATTTCAATGTGTTTGCTACCATTTTTGCGCAGTCGATGTTAGTCTATCTGATCCATAATATTCTGTTGTCCATCTGTTCTTCTGGAAATCAGGTTACATTAGTTAACTTCCAACCTTTTGAAACTGTTGCTTTAATGTTGTTTTAAATGACCGCCAATGCATCCAGTATTTCTTGGTCTATCTCTTCAAGTGAACCAAGCCGCAGACTCCTGGGCCATAGGGATTTAATGGTCTTTCCAATCACTATGCTTCCATTCATATACGGCTTGCATTTAGCTCCTTCTTGATCAGTGAACCGAATATTTCTTGGATTATTTATGTCCTGCTTTTTGAAAACAGAATCGAAGTGTGCATTCCTTTGACTCCTTTGTTTGATGCACCCATCGAACTGTGTATCTACAGAACCATTTACATGCAACTGTTTCCATGTTACTTGAAAGATTGCATTCATGCCATATTTCATCATTCTTGAGCATGACCTTTGTCTCGCTTGCTGAGTTATAAACTGTCTCTGAATATCAAGTGTGCCCCTTTAATATTTCCTTTCCAGGAATCTAACAACCTCTAATTTTATTTGAAATTCACATTTGAGATACATTTCCGGGTTTATTGTTGGCCCAAACAGGAATCACAATTGTTGTGATTCATTCATGCCAATGTTTGCAATTACCAACCGCTATTTCACCATCCTCCTGCTGGCCGTTCGCCGGGATCCCTCCGACTTCCATCCTCACCTTTCCCTTCTTTCCTTTCTGTCCATGTGTTCTACTCCTCGCATTCCCCTATCTCAGTTGACACCCCATTCCCTGATATAGGCAATTGGCCAAATGAGTCAGAAAATTATGGAGTCACCGAAAAGGTCTCTTCGGCCCATCTAACCCAGTCCCGTTTGGTCCGTACTCCCCTAAAGCGTTTCTGTCCATGTACCCAAGAGACCTTTTCTGTGACTCCATAATTTTCTGACTCATTTGGCCCATTTCCTATAAACCCTTGCTACCCACTTAGGTGTACAAATAACCTTAAAGAGCAATCAATAGCATAAGCTATTTAATTTGGTTCTGCATGTTATTTTGAGATTCCATAACTTGAGAGATCGTTGGTACATTTGTAAACCACTTTTAATGCATTAAACCCCGTTCAATTCTGTTCACAATGGTTCAAGGCAATTGTTTTTGTTATCTGGAAATATAGCTTGGTGCATTATTTCATTAAGTCCATTACCTTGACAACAAGAGCCACAGGATATTTGATCACGTGTTTCAGTTCGTCTCTGAATTTTCTCTGGGATACAGCATAAATAAAGGTGTTCGTGCAAGAACTCAAATACTTCAGCATGTACCCAGATAACTCAGCAATAGTGAAGGGGTCATTGTAACTTGCTTCCAAAAATTGCCTGTCAGTAAATTGCACACATATGAAACATATCAAATTAACCATCCACAAGAGGATAAAGCTGCCAGATATGGCGAGCAGCAACACGATGGATTTTCTGCGGTTCTCTATTTGTGGGTCAATGTGCTTCACAGTACTGTTGTTTGCACGTAGTCCGCTCCTCACTCGGCTCGCCAGTATAATGTGTCTGATGGTCAGGGAATTAAGCAGCAAGATCAACACATAGGGAGCAAACGGAGTCAAGATCGTTTCCAACCACAGAAATGCGGCCCAAATGGGTAATGTGTAAAAACTTGATTTTACATAGCACGACCACTCAACGCCATTAACTACCTCCCGAGGTTCGTATATGAAATAGTACGGAATGTTTCCCACGATACTTGTACAAAACACAACCGCTATCGCCACAGCCGCATTCCTTTCATTGCAATATTTTGCTCGTAACATTTCATGACAAATGGCAACAAATCGATCGAAAGTAGAATAAACAGCATGGTCAGAATAAGTCTGCAAACAGGCGTTTGGTTGAAGAAAGAATGTGGAAAATGCACATCAATAATCTCATATAAAATCACACCAATTGTAAGAAACATCAGGTCAGCGACTGCCATTCCCAGCAGGTAACGAGTGATGCATTTGGAGAGACCACAGTTGCCACGGAAAAGGACGACAATTGCCAACAAATTAGCTGGAAAAGAGAAATTCAAATTAAATATCATAATCAACATAATCATATCGTAATCATATCGTAATCATATTTTATAGACCAAGTATGTTTTGCAACCAGCGAGGAATTTGATTAGCCATACAGTCAGGGACGGCCTTAAGCCGATTGGACAGATTGCTCTCAATTGGGCCCCGCGCCAGAGTAATCTACTCTCGGCTCGTTCGGCCCGGGTGGAGGGGGGAGAGAGGGGTGGAGAGAGAGCAGAGGGGTAGAGGGGGAGAAAGGGGTATACGGAGAGGGGGGGAGGGAGGGGGAGGTGGGTCTTTCGTTCAAGGTCCCAGGGCAGCGTTCCCGCCCCTCCAGTCGCCGTGCATCACGTACACAGCCCCGGATCCACCCCTCTATCTCCCCGCGAAGACGCGGTGAACACCAAAGATTATCCGCTCTATAATCTTTGGTGAACACCACGGGGGGGGGGGGGGGCGAAGTTGGAGCAACGTTTACAAACATCGGCCTCAGCTCACACCCGGACCCCGGCATCCGCTCCCGCCGCCGGCCCTCACATTCTCTCCTTCCCTTCCCTTCTTCCCTCCCTCCTCTCCTTCCCTTCCCTCCTTCCCTCCCTCCCTTCTCTCCTTCTCTCCCTCGTTCCTCTCTCTCTTTTCAATTCTCTCCTTCGTTCTATCCCTTCTTTCTCTCCTTCCCTACTACTTTCTCTACTTCCCATTCTTCCTTCTGTCCTTCCTCCCTTCTCTCCCTCCCCCCTTCTTTCCTTCCCTCCCACACACACACACAAACCGCACAGACAACTAACACAGACACACACACACACACACACACACACACACACACACACACACACACACACACACACACACACACACACACACACACACACACACACACACACACACACACATTTGGTTCTGCATGTTATTTTGAGATTCCATAACTTGAGAGATCGTTGGTACATTTGTAAACCACTTTTAATGCATTAAACCCCGTTCAATTCTGTTCACAATGGTTCAAGGCAATTGTTTTTGTTATCTGGAAATATAGCTTGGTGCATTATTTCATTAAGTCCATTACCTTGACAACAAGAGCCACAGGATATTTGATCACGTGTTTCAGTTCGTCTCTGAATTTTCTCTGGGATACAGCATAAATAAAGGTGTTCGTGCAAGAACTCAAAGACTTCAGCATGTACCCAGATAACTCAGCAATAGTGAAGGGGTCATTGTAACTTGCTTCCAAAAATTGCCTGTCAGTAAATTGCACACATATGAAACATATCAAATTAACCATCCACAAGAGGATAAAGCTGCCAGATATGGCGAGCAGCAACACGATGGATTTTCTGCGGTTCTCTATTTGTGGGTCAATGTGCTTCACAGTACTGTTGTTTGCACGTAGTCCGCTCCTCACTAGGTTCGCCAGTATAATGTGTCTGATGGTCAGGGAATTAAGCAGCAAAATCAACACATAGGGAGCAAACGGAGTCAAGATCGTTTCCAACCACAGAAATGCGGCCCAAATGGGTAATGTGTAAAAACTTGATTTTACATAGCACGACCACTCAACGCCATTAACTACCTCCCGAGGTTCGTATATGAAATAGTACGGAATGTTTCCCACGATACTTGTACAAAACACAACCGCTATCGCCACAGCCGCATTCCTTTCATTGCAATATTTTGCTCGTAACATTTCATGACAAATGGCAACAAATCGATCGAAAGTAGAATAAACAGCATGGTCAGAATAAGTCTGCAAACAGGCGTTTGGTTGAAGAAAGAATGTGGAAAATGCACATCAATAATCTCATATAAAATCACACCAATTGTAAGAAACATCAGGTCAGCGACTGCCATTCCCAGCAGGTAACGAGTGATGCATTTGGAGAGACCACAGTTGCCACGGAGAAGGACGACAATTGCCAACAAATTAGCTGGAAAAGAGAAATTCAAATTAAATATCATAATCAACATAATCATATCGTAATCATATCGTAATCATATTTTATAGACCAAGTATGTTTTGCAACCAGCGAGGAATTTGATTAGCCATACAGTCAGGGCCGGCCTTAAGCCGATTGGACAGATTGCTCCCAATTGGGCCCCGCGCCAGAGTAATCTACTCTCGGCTCGTTCGGCCCGGGTGGAGGGGGGAGAGAGGGGTGGAGAGAGAGCAGAGGGGTAGAGGGGGAGAAAGGGGTAGGCGGAGAGGGGGGGGAGGGGGAGGTGGGTCTTTCGTTCAAGGTCCCAGGGCAGCGTTCCCGCCCCTCCAGTCGCCGTGCATCACGTACACAGCCCCGACTCCACCCCTCTATCTCCCCGCGAAGACGCGGTGAACACCAAAGATTATCCGCTCTATAATCGTTGGTGAACACCACGGGGGGGGGGGGGGGGCGATGTTGGAGCAACGTTTACAAACATCGGCCTCAGCTCACACCCGGACCCCGGCATCCGCTCCCGCCGCCGGCCCTCACATTCTCTCCTTCCCTTCTCTTCTTCCCTCCCTCCTCTCCTTCCCTTCCCTCCTTCCCTCCCTCCCTTCTCTCCTTCTCTCCCTCGTTCCTCTCTCTCTTTTCAATTCTCTCCTTCGTTCTATCCCTTCTTTCTCTCCTTCCCTACTTTACTTTATCTACTACCCACTCTTCCTTCTGTCCTTCCTCCCTTCTCTCCCTCCCCCCTTCTTTCCTTCCCTCCCGCACACACACAAACCGCACAGACAACTAACACAGACACACACACACACACACACACACACACACACACACACACACACACACACACACACACACACACACACACACACACACACACACACACACACACACACACACACACACACACACACACACACACACACACACACACAACTTAGAGGATGGGGAAGAAGCCCAAAGGGTGGGATGGGGTTGAATCCCAACATTTAATGCCTGGACTGGTTTGTCACCAATGGTTTTCCAGGATCTATTTAATTAAAAAAAAAAATTCTTTTCACAGTCACTAAAACAAGTGGTATTGTAAATATGTACTTTTCAGAGGTGATCTACACATTTTGCTTGTTACTTTTTGGCTTACATGTATGCAATTTTATATTAAAATGTAGCTTAGATCTGTTTAGTCCATTAACTCGCAGGCATTTTTAAGCGCACATTTTGATTACTTTCCAATCTACCATAGAAATATCAAGTCTATAATAGACTTTAATTATATTTATATGATTCTACAGACCATGGCTGGGAACCTGGGGCTCACCAAAATTGTTCCCAATTGGGCCCCGCACCTCCTAAGGCCGGCCCTGCATACAGTCAAACCAATAAAAAGCAATGGAACACACAAAATATATTTTAACATAAATATCCACCACAGTGACTCCTCCGTATTCCTTACTGTGACGGAAGGCGAAAAAAAGTTCAATGTCTTCCCTTGTTTGTTCTCCCGCGGACGGGGGCCTCGAGCCTTTCGTTGACGGGGCGATCCTGGCTCCCGTAGCCGTCGTCGGGCCCTCGTCGTCGGGGCGATCAAGCTCCTGGATCGGGGGAGTGCGGGGTGGGGGGTGTGGGTCTGAACTCCCCCGCGCCGGGCGATCTGGCCCCGAGTCGGGGTTGGTCGAACCTTCTGCGTCGTTTGGAGCTTCCCGATATCGGTCTCTACCCGAGACTGCGAGCTCCATGATGGTGAGATCCGCAGGCAGCGGTTGGAGCGTCGATCCCAGGCAAGGGATCGGCCCCGTTGGTAAGTCCACGACCCCGCGGTGGGGCTCGAAGTCAACCCCGAGCAAGGCTGCCAGCTCCATAATGTTAGGCCGCAGAGCGACGGAGAAACGATTTCGAAATCAATCGCATCTCCGGCAAGGTAAGAGATCGAAAACAATATTCCCCGACCCCCTCGCCAAACCCACAGATCACACAAATTAGAGAACATTAACATATACTTTAAAACACACTAAAAATAACACAAAATAGACTAAAGGACTGCCATCGCCGCGGGCCCTTATGGACAATAAGGCAGGATGGTGGCGCAGCGGTTCAGTTGCTACCTTACAGCGCCTGAAACACGGGTTTCATCCTGACGACGGGTGTTGTCTGTACCGAGTGTGTACGTTCTCTAGTGATCGTGTGGGGTTTATCGGAGATATTCGGTTTTCTCCCATACTACAAAGGTTTGTAGGTGAATTGGCTTGGCATCATGTATATTATGTGTAGGATAGTGTTAGTGTGCGGGGATCGGCGATCGGTGGGGACTCGTTCGACCGAAGAGCCTGTTTCCGCACTGTATCTCTCAGCTAAACTAAACTAATACTAATAATGATCTTTGATATGGGCCGCTGAATAGCAGACGCTTCATTTTCCACTTTAGATTTTTGCACCATATTAACCTGATATTTTCAGAAGAGAATGTTGAATTTCTGTGCATTAGCTCAGTTCAGACGTGTATTTTACTAATTGTAGCGCTGAATTCAGAGCGAAGATGCAGATCAGATGCCTCTCTGTTGCTGAGTCCGAGGCGGCAGCCTGATATTACTGATTAGTGCTTTGCATGAAACATGGCTGTTATGTGTACCGCGGCTCCATTCATTTGCACGGCAGTCACCGACCTGGGACAAAGAAATAAAATGTTGTCTTTTTTTTCGTTCAATCTGCAGATTTGTAGTAATTTATTACTTGGATGTATCTTCAATAAATACATAAATTTTATGTTTTTGTCATTTGCTTCGATTATTTAAAGCCCCTTGAACTGTTTTAGATAATTTACTTGAATGCATCACTTTGAGAAAGGAATTGTCAAAAGTTGTCAATACTGTCTTGGATTGGGATTCATGATCTAAGACTAGCGGTTTTGATGTCTCCAAAGCAATACTTCAATTCAAACCACCAACGCCACATGAGGTATTGAATTCGACGGGACTCAGTGCGGCAGAAAGAGTGAGGAAAAACGCCGGACAGGCAACGGGGTAGATGTGGTGCTGGATAGAGTTAATATGCCAGACCAAGTATTATACTATGTATTATCACTTACCACTGACTATGTCTGTCGAGTAGATAATTTACAATTCTGTCACCCATGGTTTTTACATTTTGATATTGATAAATATTGAACATACTAAAGCGCACAACAGGAATAGACCCTTCGGCCCACAATTTCTGCGCGGAATATGATGCTAAGATGCCAAGCCGTGTGAATCCGTGTTCACGCCAGCCTGAGGAATAGATGAAATTTAACAAAGAGCAATATCAGGTGTTGCGTTTTGGAAAGTCTAACACACCGGCAGAATCTACACAATGATTATTAGGGCTCTAGAGAGTGTTATAGAGGCGGGGGTGTCTTGGAGTGTATGTACATAGTTTCTTGAAAGCGGAGTCGTCTTGGTGGAGTCGCCTAGATAGAGTCGTCAAAAAGTATTTTGGCACTTTGAGCTCGATCAGTCAGAGTATTGAGTATATATTTGGGAGATCATGTTGCAATTATATAAGACGTTGGCGATACCGCATTCAGATTCTTGTGTTCACTTCTGAGCACCATGTTACAGGAAAGATGCTGTTAAGCTGGAAAGGGTACAGAGAAGATTTACGAGAATGTTGCCAGGACGCGAGGGTCTGAGTTAGAGGGAGAAGTTGAGTTGACTGGTACTCGATTCCATGGAGTGCAGGAAGACGATGCATGATCTGATAGAGATGTATAACATCATGAGAGGAATAGATCGGGTAGATGCAGAGTCTCTTCCCAGAGTGGGGGAATCGATGACCGACCAGAGGACATAGACTTAAGGTGAAGGGGAAAACATTTTAAATAAATCTAAGGGGTACCATTTGCACACAAAGGATGGTGGTTGTATGGAACGAGCAGCCAGAGGAGGTAGTTGGGGCAGGGAATATCGCAGCGTTTAAGAATCAATTGGACAGGTACATGTGTAGGACAGGTTTAAAGGGCAATGGGCGAAACGCATGCAGATAGGACTAGTGTAGCCGGGACATGTTGGCCGGCGTGGGTAATTTACGCTGAAGGGCCCGTTTCCGGTTGTATGACTATGATCATGTGACTCTGGAATAGGTGGTAACGGGAGATGGGTTGTGCGGGAGCGGGGGGGGGAGGGGGGGGTGGGGAGGGGGGGGGGGGGAATGGCACGTAGGTATACAAAAGCTAGATTTGAAAACGAGTCAACAGCGTCAGATAAGGAGCGAAGATGTTGAAGTGTAAAGCCAACGGGAATGATATTGGTGGATTGGAACAAGATGGGGTAAATGGGGAAAACAAACGTGGAGAAGTGGGGAAATGGTGGCGCACGGTATTGCGGACACATGAATAGGAGAGGTGGAAAGGGGGTGTTACTAAAAATTAGGGAATTGTTTTGTTAGTTCCAAGCATCACGTTTCAACAACATTCCTAGTTGAACATGCCTCAACATTGTATAATTTCTTATATTCCGGTTTCTATACGGTGCTGATTGCAACTTGCTAACACAATGATGATTCTAAATGTCATTCGGTTCGCTTGTTGCAAAGTGTTGCCGTCCCCACAAGGCATCACCTTCCCCCGCGTCACAATCTGAGATCAGCAAAGTACCGTTTACTGGGGGCTTACTGGGTTACATTTGACCAACGACAATGCAAATCGGAGGGAAAAGGCCACACATTTCGCTTAAACAGCTTACAAATTGAATATTGATTTCTCCAACTTCAAGTAATCTTTGCTTTCCCTCTTTCTCCGTCCCTCCCCATCATAGTTCTCCGACTTGTCCCACTGTCATTAAATATTACTGATTATTGTCTCGTTGTCACTTTCCCCTCAGCCAACAACGTATCATTCTACATTACATTGATCAACGTCCCCTTTGATCTATTTTTCCACACCTTCCCTTCCATATCTCGATGCCTCTCGTTCCCAAGACTCACAGTCCAAAGAAGTGTGTCGACCCGAAACGTCACCCATTCCTTCTCTCCAGAGATGCTGCCTGTTCCGCCGAGTTACTCCAGAATGTTGTGTCTATCTAAGCTAAATATTATTTTTTTATGTACTATAATTGGAGCAAACGG
Source organism: Amblyraja radiata (assembly GCF_010909765.2). Lineage (NCBI taxonomy): Eukaryota > Metazoa > Chordata > Chondrichthyes > Rajiformes > Rajidae > Amblyraja > Amblyraja radiata. The sequence continues at coordinate 55,886 of NW_022630101.1, forward strand.
AATAGTTTTTGTAAAAGAGTTGTTTGAAAATAATGCCAAAACTGGTCTTGAGCAGAATGAATTTTGAATATAAAAAGTCGTTTTCGAAAACATTAATATTTTAGGAACCACCATGCTGATACATAAAATCCAAGTTTTAAAGTATTATTATCGGATAATACCATTACTGGTATTAATACATTGAAATGGATAATGGGGAGGTATGTGACTTGCTCTCAAAATAGTAGATTACTGATGCAAATGATACAGGTTTGCATAAAGTTGCCTCTGTTATGTTGCCAAGAATATCCTCCATGGAAGGTGCAGCTACATGAATGGTTACATTCTCACAGAGAGTTGTGAGTCTGGAATTCTCTGCCTCAGAGGACGGTGGAGGCTGGTTCTCTGGATGATTTCAAGAGAGAGCTAGAAAAGGCTCTTAAAATAGTAGTCAGGGGATATGGGGAGAAGGCAGGAACGGGGTACTGTTTGGGGATGACCAGCCATGATCACATTGAATGGCGGTGCTGGCTCGAAGGACCGAATAGCCTACTCCTGCACCTATTGTCTATTGTCTATTGTCAAACAACCTATCCGTGGTGACGATTGATGCAAGTCGAAGTGACCGAACGACATTCGCACAGCTACCCGATCTACTGAAATAAGTCCAGCGTAACCCTGCTTGCAAACTAAAGTCAAAATAGAAGTCGCTGCAAACGATCAGCAGATCAGACAGCAAATGTGAGCACAGGGACAGAGGAACCGTTTCAGGACCAAGCGTCATCGTTACTCCCTGCAGTTCACTACATCCGTGTAAGCCATTAAGTATCCACTTACAGCGAATCCCTTTTACAACTTTCAATACAGTACATCGTAGCCTTGTATGCTGTGACGTTTCAAGGTATCACATACTTAAAATTGTGCGTGTCCCTGCCTCTTACAATCCCTCGGTTTGTGGATTTCAGATTACCACCATGTAGTGGGTGAAATATTTATTATGCGACTCACCCCCACGTCTGTCTGTCTGTCTGTCTCGGTAGATCGAGAATAGAGGTAGAGAGACGAAGCGCGAGAGAGCGAGAGAGCGAGACGAGAGAGAGATAGCGAGCGAGAGAGAGAGAGAGAGAGAGAGCTGCAGAGAGCGAGAGTAGAGATCGAGAGAGAGCATAGATATATATTTATCTCGCTATCGGTCTCTGTCTCTCTGCTTCTCTCTCTCTACGCTTCTCTCTCTCTCCTCCATCTATATCGCTCACCCCTCTCTCTCTCTCTCTCTCTTTCTCTCTCTTTAAATCTTTCATCCTTTACCTTAAACCCGAGTCCTATGGTCGAAGGTCTACGTTGCTGAAGAGGTAGTATACCATTATTTGAACTAGGCAGGTATAACCCCAGATAGAGGAGATTATCTTATTATGGCATCATGTTCGACACAGACATTGTGGGCCGAAGGGCCTCTTTCTGTTCTGTGCTTATCGATGTTTTATTTTCTATGTTCTATTGGACGATAAAATGTCCATATTTTCGCCGCTCCGCCAACACTTTCGCCGTCCCGCTATGCATTGTAACAAGTATGAAGACAATTGCCGTCCTGTAGATTTTTGGAGCTGTTGCCTTATCTACAAACAAGTCTTTAATATTAAAGTTTGAGATGTTACTCCATCATTTTGTGTCTATTTTCGGTTTAAGCAACATCTGCAGATCCTTGCCATTAATTTTAATTCGCCGTTCAGGAAACTAGACATCTGTCTATTTCAATTACATAATTCAACTATCTTTAAATCATCTGACTTTGATCAATTGAACACAACTTGAAAACATATGAGGTAATTTCAAGATCATTTATGCCCCCAAAGGCAATGCTTCAATTCAACAGACGTACATTGTAGCCGGAGGAAACGTGGCATATTAAACTTGCTCGTTAGAAAATGTTTTACCCGGTTTACAATAGCTTACCAGGTACTCCAATTGTTCCGAGTATCGGGTAACAAATTATTTCAATCTGTACAATGACTGGTCTCTCCACATTTTCATAGACGAGATGCTGTTTCGCTCGTTAATTTACCTGGATCTCAAAATAATGCCGTATTTATACCCTGAAGTTGCTTCTGGTGAAACATGAATATCATGTGATTGCACCATTAACCATATAACCATATAACAATTACAGCACGGAAACAGGCCATCTCGGCCCTACAAGTCCGGGCCGAACAACTTTTTTCCCTTAGTCCCACCTGCCTGCACTCATACCATAACCCTCCATTCCCTTCTCATCCATATGCCTATCCAATTTATTTTTAAATGATACCAACGAACCTGCCGCCACCACTTCCACTGGACGCTCATTCCACACCGCTACCACTCTCTGAGTAAAGAAGTTCCCCCTCATGTTACCCCTAAACTTCTGTCCCTTAATTCTGAAGTCATGTCCTCTTGTTTGAATCTTCACTATTCTCAAAGGGAAAAGCTTGATCACGTCAACTCTGTCTATCCCTCTCATCATTTTAAAGACCTCTATCAAGTCCCCCCTTAACCTTCTGCGCTCCAGAGAATAAAGGCCTAACTTATTCAACCTATCTCTGTAACTTAGTTGTTGAAACCCAGGCAACATTCTAGTAAATCTCCTCTGTACTCTCTCTATTTTGTTGACATCCTTCCTATAATTGGGCGACCAAAATTGTACCCCATACTCCAGATTTGGTCTCACCAATGCCTTGTACAATTTTAACATTACATCCCAGCTTCTATACTCAATGCTCTGATTTATAAAGGCTAGCATACCAAAAGCTTTCTTTACCACCCTATCTATATGAGATTCCACCTTCAAGGAACTATGCACGGTTATTCCCAGATCCCTCTGTTCAACTGTATTCTTCAATTCCCTACCATTTATCATGTACGTCCTATTTTGATTTGTCCTGCCAAGGTGTAACACCTCACATTTATCAGCATTAAACTCCATCTGCCATCTTTCAGCCCATTTTTCCAAATGGCCTAAATCACTCTGTAGACTTTGGAAATCCTCTTCATTATCCACAACACCCCCTATCTTGGTATCATCTGCATACTTACTAATCCAATTTACCACCCCTTCATCCAGATCATTGATGTACATGACAAACAACAAATGACCCAACACAGATCCCTGAGGCACCCCACTAGTCACCTGCCTCCAACCCGACAAACAGCCATCCACCATTACCCTCTGGCTTCTCCCATTCAGCCACTGCTGAATCCATCTTGCTATTCCTGCATTTATACCCAACAGTTTAACCTTCTTAACCAACCTTCCATGAGGAACCTTGTCAAACGCCTTACTAAAGTCCATATAGACAACATCCACTGCTTTACCCTCGTCAATTTCCCTAGTAACCTCTTCAAAAAATTCAAGAAGATTAGTCAAACATGACCTTCCAGGCACAAATCCATGTTGACTGTTCCTAATCAGACCCTGTTTATCCAGATGCTTATATATATTATCTCTAAGTATCTTTTCCATTAATTTGCCCTCCACCGAAGTCAAACTAACAGGTCTATAATTGCTAGGTTTACTCTTAGAACCCTTTTTAAACAATGGAACAACATGCGCAGTACGCCAATCCTCGGGGACTACTCCCGTTTCTAATGACATTTGAAATATTTCTGTCATAGCCCCGGCTATTTCTACACTAACTTCCCTGCAACGTTGAAACAAACAGGTTGAGCCTTATTGGCTGCAATTCATCAGGAGTATGATTCATTCCAAACAAAATATTTACACCTCAAGAAGATCGTTTATTTTTAGATCTACGTAAGTGTGAAGGATCGCAAGAATTTGTGATAGGCTGGCGACGCCATAGCATGTAATACCCTTTTTAGGGTATTTTCTAATTGTTTGAAATTCACGCCATATTTGTGCAAATGACTTAGATAAAAAAGTAAAAAGCAGTCTTTGCAACATCTATTATACTATTATAACTATTATGCGTTATTCAAGATTTATTGTGAGGACTCCCCTCTGATTCCAGTCGGTGATGATTATTCCTATATGTATTTAACTTTGACATAATACTACATTATTGTAGATAGGAATTATTGTTCACGCCTATGGACCTTGCTGTAGAATGACACATCTTGAACATCTGAATCGGTGCTAACTCCTCAAAATGCATTCCTTTAGTCATCGTGGGATGTGCTCAATGCATTGATTATCAGAATCAGCAATATGTCTGCTCTTGCAAATCGCACCATTGGCCCACTGGAATTGCAGGCGGTCACCATGGTCTATTACAGCAGGATAGCTTCTATTTCGCAGACAGATGGGATGGAAATTGATTATGTTTGAATATTTACTATGAAACAAATGATTCATAAATCATGCTACTTTTCGCATAGACACGGTGTTGCAGTAATTCATAGAGACAGGAGCATCCCTGGAGAATACAAATATGCGACATTTCTTGTCAGGACCCTCTCAGACTTGTTGCAGTGCGTGGGCGGGAGCGGAGAGCTGGGAGAGACGTGGGCGGTGGGCGAGGAGCTGGGAGAGACGTGGGAGTGGGGGGAGGGGGGTTGCGGAGCGCTGGGAGAGATGCGGGCGGGGGCGAGGAGCTGGGAGAGACGTGGGGCTCGCCAAAGCCGGGCAAGTGACAGGTGGATGCAGGTTGGCGGTGGTTTTGGTTGGCGGATGAGTGAACAAAGGCCCGAGATAAAATGCAAAAGGCGTGAGACAAAGAGATAAGGAAATAAGTTAATTTGCACATCTTGCCTCGAGTATTAGACATGTGTGTTGCAAGCGCCTTGAGTATTAGAAAGGCGCTATATAAATCCCATCCATTATTATTATTATTATTCCGACCTCATTTCGCAACTTGAATGCCCAAATGCGAAGGAGTTTACAGAGAAAGGCAGGCACTGTCCGCAACATCACAAATGTAAATGTCCCCACTATCCAGTGGATGTCTGGGTGGTACTGCCTCAGAAAAGACACCCGCTAGCACGCCATCCTGGCCACGCTATCATTCAATCCTACGATCGGAGCATGAAATCGTGACCGCGTGGTTCCAGAATAGCTTCTTATAGCAACAACTACCTGCCACACGTCACAGCACAAACCACAGCAGCTTGAAAGTCGTTTGGACTTTCTATGGTTGCACTAAGCACTGTTTTTTTTATTGTTGCATAAAGATTACAGGTATTATTCGACTGTATTTTTTAATATTGTGTTTCTATTGTTTTGTGTATTTCGTTTCTGGCCATGTTAGGCAGCTGGAAGTAACACTTTCCTTTTTCCGTGGTCGGTTCATATGACCATTGAGCACGTTTCACAATTTGACACACTATGAGAAAGGTATGAATGAATGTTAAAATTAGCGAGTGCCAATTGCACCAGGCGAGATTCGCTCCGACGTTTTCGGCACGGGGCGACGGAGAAGAGCTCGGCGGGTCCAGCACGTGTTCGGAGACACCCGAAGAGTAGGCGGCGCGACACGTCATCTGGTGACCGGACGCGTGTGTGTACCGCTTCCGGTAATCTGCCGAAATCGGGCCAGGCTGGGAGAGGACGGATGGATCCACCCGTTCTAGCAGGATTCGAGTTCCTGAGCCCTGTCTGCAGGCGGCAGATTGGACCCGCCGAATGCAACATTGCGCTTTCATCACGGGGCTTCTGCGCGGAGCTGGACGGAAGCAGCGCAGTGTTCAGACCACCCTGGAACAGCCGCGACTCGTCAGCCGGTGACCTGTCTGGTTAGTGGACCGTTCCGGGGAATCTGCCCAACTCACGGTGAACAGGAGCTGAGCGACCCCGCTGTCCAACTCGGACTTCCCCGACGAGTTGATCGGGAACTGAGCGGTCAGGAGAAGACGTCGCGGAGCCGAGGGGGAGCCCACGAATTCGACCACTTGGGTCGGGTGTGGGGTTGGATCCACTCAATGTGGAAGAGCCGGAGTTCCAGAGACCCGGCAGAATACGGCACATTGGAACCAGCCGATCACAACATTGCGCTTTCAGCACGGGGCGTGGGAGAGAATCTCGCCAGGTGCAGCATAGTCTTTGGAGACACCCGAATGGTCGGCGGCGCCCGGTCAAGTCACGACTTGTCAACTGGTGGCCGGCCACGTGAGTGTACCGCTGCCAGTTTCTGCAGAAATAGTGGTAGGCTCGGAGCGCACCGCGATCCCGCAACCGGCGATGGCCGCCCCGACCAGTCCTATGGTCCGGAACGGCCAACCGATGCTGCCGCGGAGAGAAACATATGACCGCAAATTCGGCCTCGGATGTCAGCTATGGTGATGCATCCACTGACTTGTGTCTGGTCTGTGTGTACCAGAGTTCCATATTCCCGGCCGCAGGCGGCAAATTCAACCCGCCGATTGCGGCATTGCGTTTTCAGCACGCAGCTTCGGAGGGGATCTTCATGCAGCCGAGATTTGTGGAGTGCCTCTGAGATGGATTCTTAGAACAGCTTTTAGCGGAGCGTACCAGGGGAAAGGCAATTCTGGATTTAGTGTTGTGTAATGAATCGGATTTGATCAGGGTACAGCATGTAAAGAAGCCATTAAGAGGTAGCGACCACAACATGATAAGTTTAGTCTGCAATTTGAAAAGGAGATATCGGATGTGTCGTATTGCATCTGGGCAAAGGCAGCGACAGGGGCATGAGGGAGGAGCTGGCCAAAGTTGATTGGAAAGGGACCCTAGCAGGGATGACGGTGGAACAGCAATGGCAGGAATTTCTGGGAATAATCCGGAATGTGCAGGATCTTTTAATTCCAACGAAGAAGAACGATTCTAGGGGGAGAAAGAGGCGACCGTGGCTGACAAGCGAAGTCAAGGGCTCTAGAAAACTAAAAGAGAAGGCGTGTAACATAGCAATGATCCGCGGGAAGCCAGAGGATTGATAGCTATTAAAGAATAATAGAAGGTACCTGATAAGGCAACACAGGGAGAAAAGATGAAATGTGAACGTAGGCCAGCCAATAATATAAAATAGAATAGCAAGCGTTTCTTCATTTACATAAAGTGTAAGAAAGAGGCAAGAGTGGACGTTGAACCGCTGGGAAATGATGCAGGAGAAGTGATAATGGGGAATAAAGAAATGGCAGAGAAGTTGAAGAAGATTTTCAGTCTTCACAGTGGAAAACACCTGAAACGTGCTTGAATTTCAAGAGAGCCAGGGTGTGGAAGTTAGTGGACTGACTATTACAAGGGGCGAAGGGGGGAGGGGGGTAGGGGAGATAGGGAAGCTGAAATGGCTGGAGGTGGATCAGTAACCTGAACCAGATGGACTGCAGCCTATGGTTCTGATAGAAGTGGCTTTAGAGAGAAAGTGGAGGCGTTGATAATGATATTTCACGACTCACAAGTCAGGAGTGGTCCAGATGTAAAAATTGCCATTATTATGTCGCCACACATGAAGGGAGCAAAGCAGAATTGTGGGAACTGTCGGCCGGTTAGTCTGACTTCAGTGGTTGGTAAACCTTTGGAGTCCAGTATAAATGATGAGTTTACAGAGTACCTAAACGTTCATTATGAAATAACCCGAAGTCAGCATTACTTTGTGAAAGGGAGTTCTTTTCAGCGTGGATTTGTGACAAATTTGCTGGAATTCTTTGAAGAAGAAAATTGCAGGACAGACAAAGGAGAGTCAGTAGATGTTGTTTACCTGGATTTTCATAAAGTATTTCATCAGTGGGTACACGTGAGCCTGCAGTGGATGATGAGAGTCCATTGTATCAAATACTAGCATGGATAGCAGGTTGGCTGGATGTCAGATGGCAGAGAGTGGCAATAAAGGGGGGCTGTATCTGGTTGGCTACCAGTGACCAGTGGAGTTCCGCAAGGGTTGGTACTGGGGCCGCTACTTCACGTTGTATATTAATGATTTGGAGGAGGAAATTGAATGATTTGTGGCCAAGTTTGTGGATGTATGATAGGACAATAGGTGGAGGGGGCAGGTAGGGTAGAGAAAGCAGAGACTCTGCAGAAGGCCCCGCACAGGTTAGGAGAGCGGGAAGATAAGTAAGTTGCAGGGAATATCGTGTAGCAAAGGGTGGAGTCATTCGTTTTGGGGAAGGAATAAAGGCGGAGACCATTTATCCAAATGGGGAGATGTTACAAGGGAACAGGTTCTACGATCTGACTAGTAGAACAAAAAAGGTACACTCGGCCGCTAAGTTACGAATCAGGGTTATTGGCAAGAAAGAGAATAAAAACAATACGTATCTCGGTTTGCGCGGGGTCCGTTTAACAGCAACACCACCCCCTCTCTCTGCATCCGTCCGCGGCGCTGATCAGTGAACCCCTCCCGTCAATAACGACCTCATGGTTTACCGGCGCCTGCATTTATACAGGCAGAAACCAGTCGTCATGGCCAATAGCGCTTCTCCTAAATTCAAATTACAACCAATGGCAGGGGACTGCATCCGAGACCCCCACCCCCCCGCAGACAAAGTGCTGTCAGCCGCAGACGGCGCTCAAAGTAATACACAGCGCTATCAGCTGCAGACTTGGCGCGTAAAGGTTTAAACAGAGCGTTGTCAGCTCTGCGCGTGGGGTTTTAAACGAAGCGCTACCGGCTGCAGCGCTATGGTTCTAAACTTAGAGCTATCCGCTACAGGGCTATTTACTTTAAACGTAGCGCTGTGGGCTTTACACATAGCGCTATGGCTACCGCGCTATGGGCTTTAAACATAGCGCTGTGGGCTTTACACATAGCGCTATGGCCACCGCGCTATGGGCTTTCAACACAGCGCTGTGGGCTTTACATCTAGCGCTATGGCCACAGCGCCATGTGGTTAAAATGTAGCGCTATGGGCTTTAAACACAGCGTTGTGGCCACAGCGCTATTGGGTCACAGAATGTTTGGGCAAAATTCTCCTATCACCCCCTCCACCCCCCCCCTGGAACAGTCTGGTTACCGCCACATCTGGCCCGCAGGCGTTTTCTCGTTACATTCAGCCCACAGGCCACGCGGTTATGATGCCAATTCGCACCCACCACGCAGTAATATTATGGCCAAGAAGATTGTCCCCATGGTCAGTCCCCAATGTACAACTGTTGTCTATCAGGGTCCAAACATCCCGAAAGGCCAGCATCGTCCCGGGGGGGGGGGGGGGGGGGGGGGGGGGGGGGGGTGGTTGCAGTCGTGGCACTGTTCTGCGACCTTTCGAAACTATTCCACGGTTTCCTCGATGTGGGCAACGAGGTTGGTGATTTTCTCTGAATCAGCGCTCCCGCCCCCGTTTCTCAGCCAGGGTGAAATCTAAGGCCATGCCGTTCTGTCGGGCTACGGTGCGAATACTTCAGCTGATAGTTCTGCGATGGCCTCTTTTACCCACTCATGGCGTCTGCCGTCTCATTGTTTTTTTTCTTCCATGGCTGAATCCATGTTAATCATTTCCCGTGCCAGCTTCGCAGTGTCATAGGAGGAAATGCAACAGCCCAGAACGACTCGGCCTCCGTAATAGCCCGTCACACATGTCATTGCAGGGGGTATGAGGGTAAGGATGGCAAGTGTCTCAGGTTGGGTGCCACATATGCCAGGTAACAGCAGCCCGTCCAAGTCATTGGTCACTCCCATGTCCCGAAGTGCACCCCGGGCATTTCCGCGAGCCAGGAGTAGGCCCACGGGCCACACACCCAGTAGGTTCCATTAACGGGGTGTGGGGGAGCCGCCATGGTGTATGTCGTACAGGTACTGTTACCCAGGGAAGGGCCCGACGCCTCACAGTTACAATGGCAGGGACTATTACTGGACTCGTCGGCACCTGTTAGGCGGAAGCTCGAGTGTGGTTAAATGGCGGAATGTACCACCCGTCAATTCAGTGACACTGGCAATCAAGGGTGGTTTGGCGGAAGTTCTTAGCCGCACCACTCCTGGTCTCGCTACAAAAAGACCAGGCGGACAATTGTTCGCTATGATTTAAGGGGACTGCCCACAATGGGATGTCCCCACTGTGGTACTGGATGCGTGTACACACCGAGCGCGCTGAGACATTGAGCCGTTGGGCGAATTTATAGCTGAGGGTGAGAAACGAGTTTGGAACAGGAGATTCATGAATGTAGGCCGAGGTGTCCACATTCCCCCCGAACACCACAAGCAGGCAAGCAACAGTAAACCAACAATAATTCACCCATGTCCTTCCCGACAATCACAGCGGCCAATACAATAGTGATGGAGCCGATGTCCTTGGGTCCAAGGTACTTGGGTCATGGGTGTCCCACTGGTACCTGGTGCCGGGCCGTTCAGTCCTGGTGATACTCCTCACTGGGCACGTGGGCCTGCAGCGTATCGGTCAGTTGTTGCCTTGTAATGGGGGGGAAGCACACTCACTGTGTTTTAGTTAGTCTCTAGTTGTTTAAACATGCCATCCGCTGTTCCCCCGGCAACGCTCCCCATCGCCTATTACCTGGTCCGCGCCCCACAATCTCCCCCTTTTTCCAGCGGCATTTGGGAATACTGTACCCAGACCTTTCCTAATTCTTCCTCCACCAATCCAACTTCCTCAGTCTTTGGAGGGTCCGACACTGCCAAGTGCCGCGACATGGGTGATCCTCCTTGGCTCAAGGGCCGAGAGTTCAGGTTGCTGACGGCTGGTTGCAGGACTCCCAACCACCACTAGAGGGTGCGCGGCGCTGTCAGAAACTTTATTTGCTGCTTCAGTTGTCCATTCATGCGTTAAATAAGTCCGGCAGCCTGTGGGTTGGAAAACACAATACAATGTCAGATTCCACAGCCCATTCCTGGACTCGGGATCCTGCAAACAGGGAGCCGTTGTTCAAATTTAGCCTCCAAATTTCCCTTTGGATCCTACACAGAGGACAGTTGCTGTAATCCTTTTACTGTGCTGTCCTGAACGGCGTGGCTGCAGGGGTACACAATCAATATTCCTGAATAGGGATCCACCATGGTCAATACATATTTTTTCTAATTTTGTTGATATAATCAATCTGCCAAATTTGGCCGACACAGTGCCACGCCCAATTTGGCACCATGGGTGGATTGAGCAACCTCGGGGCTTGCAGTTAAAGCTCCCGTCCCACTTGGCCGACCTATGCTGACCTTTCTTTACTCGTGGACATTTTTTAGCAGGTAGAAAAAACGTCCCGACCTATTTGAGGCCACGAGTACCTACGGCTAACATAACGAGCCGCTACGATATATATACGAACTCCTACGACCTCCTACGGACTCGTTACGGACATTCTGCGAGTTTGAATCAGGGGAAAACTCGGGAGAATTCGTCCTCGTGAAAGTTAGACAGTGTTTTCGCTTCATCGTGCGTTAGTGCCACCTCTCGTGCTTCAGCTAATTTCCTAGCGCCATCCACCACTGGATGCCCAAATGTTCTGATGCGCCCACACAGCGAGTGCTCTCTTTCATCGATAGGTTGCTCCGTGATGCACATACTATGTGCCGGCACTTCAACTGCCCCTCCCATTTCCAATCTGACCTTTGTGTCCTGGGGCTCTTCTATTGTCAGTGAAGCCCAGCGCAAATTGGACAAACAACACCTCATATTTCGCTTGGTTAATCTACATCCCAGCGGTACGGACATTGACTTCTCTAACGTCAGATAGCCCTTGCTTTCTCTCTCTTCCCCCCTTCCCTTTAGTAGTACTCACATTAGTCTTACTGTCTCCGAATACATTCTATATCTGTCCCGTCCCCTCCCCTGACTTCAATCTGAATATGGTTCTCGACCGGAAACGTCGCCCATGCCTTCTCTCCATGGACGCTGCCTCACCCGCTGAGTTAATCCAGCATGTTGTGTCTTCCTTCATTTTACCAGCATCTGCAGTTCTTTCGTACACATTTGTACTGCCCTATCGACAGCAGCAGTGTGTATTGGCTCCTCAATATCCCGTGCAGTGTGGGCATCTACGAGCTAGACCGTAATCAGGCGATGGCGAGCCTGTTGGCGTATATGCTTCCAGTAGGGGCGACTGTACTCGGCTTGTACTCGCTAGAATTTAGAATATTGAGGGGGGAACTTATAGAAAATTACAAATTTCTTAAGGGGTTGGACAAGCTAGATGCAGGAAGATTGTTCCGGTTGTTGGGGAAGTCCAGAACTAGGGGTCACAGTTTAAGGATAAGAGGGAAGTCTTTTAGGACCGTGATGGGAAAATCATTTTTCACACAGTGGTGAATTTCTGGAATTCTCTGCCACAGAAGGTAGTTGAGGCCAGTTCATTGGCTATATTTAAGAGGGAGTTAGATGTGGCCCTAGTGGCAAAACATAGGAACAAAGAAAATAGGTGCAGGAGTAGGCCATTCGGACCGAGCCTGCAGCGCCATTTACTATGATCATGGCTGATCATCCAACTCAGTATCCTGTACCTGCCTTCTCTCCATAACCCCTGTTCCCTTTAGCCACACGGGCCACATCTAACTCTTCTCTTAAATATAGCCAATTAACTTGCCTCAACTACCTTCTGTGGCAGAGAGTTCCAGAGATTCAACACTCACTTTGTGAAAAATGTTTTGCTCATCTCGGTCCTAAAGGATTCCCTATTTATCCTTAAACCGTGACCACTTGTCCTGGACTTCCCCAACATCGGGAACAATCTTCCTGCATCTAGCCTGTCCAACTCCTTAAGAATTTTGTAAATTTCTATAAGATCCCCCCTCCAGCTTCTAAATTCTATCGAGTACAAGCCGAGTCTATCCAATCTTTCTTCTTTTGAAAGTCCTGACATCCCAGGAATCAGTCTGATGAACCTAATCTGTACTCCCTCTATGGCAAGAATGTCTTTCCTCAGATTTGGAGGCCAAAACTGTACACAATACTCCAGTACCCTGTACAACTGCAGTAGAACCTCCCTGCTCCTATACTCAAATCCTTTTGCTATGAATGCTAACATACCATTCGCTCTCTTCACTGCCTGCTGCACCTGCATGCCTACTTTCAATGCCTGATGTACCATGACACCCAGGTCTCGTTGCATCTCCCCTTTTCCTAATCGGCCACCATTTAGATAATAGTCTACTTTCCAGTTTTTGCCACCAAAGTGGATAACCTCACATGTATCCACATAATACTGCATCTGCCATGCATTTGCCCACTCACCCAGCCTATCCAAGTCACCTTGCAACCTAAAGGTATCAGGGGGTATGGAGAGAAGGCAAGTACAGGATACTGAGTCGGATGATCAGCCATGATCATATTGAATGGCGGTGCAGACTTGAAGGGCCGAATAGCCTACTCCTGCACCTATTTTCTATGTTTCTATGTGTCTATGTTGTCATGACCCCATAGGGGGCGGCCATGTATTTCTCCAATTCCGGCTTTGCCAGCTGGGCATCCAGACAGCCATCCATTCACCACTACCCATGCATCTGTGTAAATCCATACCGGTCCCGCCGCGTGTTTAAGGAGCAGGGTGACGCCCACCTGCTCAGCCAGCTGACTAGACCCCCCCCCCCTCTACAACAAACCTCTGAGAAACCCGCGCTCAGCCGCGAGTCCCCGCTTTATTTTATTTTTCCTTATAACCAAAAATAATTTAATCCCTTATTAAAATAATATTTACAGTACAGTATAAAACGAAACAACACCCACCACCATAATACTCGTCAAACAAATATACGAAATAAACTCCTATACAACTATATTACAAACTCCATCGAGGATGATTTCCACCCCCACGCGGCACACAGCGTTCCCGGAAATCCCCGGGAGCCCGTGGACAGTGCGCGGTGCATCTCAATTACCACCCGGGCGCGGACGTAACCCCGGAATAGGGGCAGGCAGCCGGGTCTGGCAGAGCCTTCTTCCGCCTGGCGCCGTGACTCGCGGATGGCCACTTTGACCAGGGCTCAGAGCAACCCAACCAGCACATCTTCAGCCCTACCCTTTCCCCTACGCACATGATGTCCAAAGACGAGGATGGTGGGTGAGAGGTGCAGCCAGAAGGCAAGGAGCAGCCCCTTTAGATATTGGAACAAGAGCCTCATCCGCACACACTCCATGTACACGTGGTACACAGACTCTTCCAGCCCGCAACAGTGGCAGCGGCTGGCGAGTCTGTGAACCGCGAGAGGAACAGGTTGCAGGCTCCTCGGAGCAGTACCCGCCACCCCAGGTCCCTGATGTAGAGGGGAGAATCGCTGTGTAGAGGGACCCCCTCTCGTGACTAAAAGACAACACCGACCGCCACTGTGTGTGTGGACCGTGGACCAGTTCAGGGTGTGGAGTGGGAGCCCGTACAGGACATGCCTCCCTGTGTCTCGGAGGGAGATGAAGGTGTTGATGAAAGGCAGCTCATGTTGTGCGGGACCGGTTCCCGAGAAGGTTTACGGCGCCTGGGAGGGACCAGTACCTCCAGCTGAGCTGAGGTTTGCTCAGCCGCATGTATTCCACACGTTCGCGTCATCCCGACACCCGCTGGGGCGGGACAAGGGCTGGCCGCTCTTACGACCGGAACGTTGCCTTCCGCCGGCCGAGAGGGCCCCGGTCGACGGCAACCAGGTTCCAGACTCAGCGGGTCCCGGTAGAAGCCATGCATCCTCTGCTGGACAGCACGGCTGATGCCCACCATCGCTATCCGCCTGGTACCTCCTTGACGGCAGCGGCCCTGTTGGAAAGAGTGCGTGGCCAAGCACGTGCCGCCTGGGAGGATGCCCTGAGTACCAAAGATCCTATAGCGGAGCAAGATGGCCTACTCCTACGCAAAACACGTAGTGCGGTCATGGGCAGATTCATGGGTGATTATTGGACCCATTTTAGCAACCAGCCTCCGCCATCTTGTTCGGCCATCTTGCTTCCGGCCAAAGATCGAATCTTTGTTTCCGCCTCCGCTCCCGGATCTTCGCTTTGGTCTTTGACTGGGGCGGGGAGAGGGGGTGCGCGGTCCGGGGCAGCGGGGAGGCCTGGGGCCTAGGCGGGGAGAGGGGGTGCGCGGTCCGGGGCAGCGGGGAGAGAGGAGGTGAGTAGTGCAAGTGGGGTAGTGGTGGCGCAGGAGGGTGGGGTAGGGGCCCAGAGAGCATGGGGAAAGATGTGGGATTGGGGGCTGGTGGGTTAAGGGACTACAGCATAGGAGGGGGGGGGGGCATTGTAGTGTGGGGGGAGGCGAGGGAGTGACGGGGGGGGGGGGGAGTTGAGGGGTGGGATAGGGCCTAGTGTGTGTGAAGTTGCGGGGAGGTTTACAATGTTTATTATTTAATGTCCCTTGTCTAGTCTGAAATAAAGTTCATCATTGGATATAAACATCAGAAGAAATACAATTGTGTGTGTTATATGATTATATACATCTATATCACATTCATGTATGTGTGTTCTTTCCAGCACAATCTAGTCAATTGTATGCTCATGGAATAAAACCATCCTTAAGTTATACATCTTATGTAAATGTTGCTCAAAACAAATTTAATTTTGTGAAATTCTTCAATTAGATAATCCCACAGGCAGATCTCATTCCATTCTCTGGCTATTGGGAAGACCAGACCCCTTTTTAGTTGTGGAGAAACAACTCCATAGAAAATAGAAAATACGCACAAAAGCATTAAGTAACATTCCAGGGGTAGAGCAACTGAAATCTTCATAATGCTATTATTTTCCCAAATACTGCAGATGTGAACAGTGTGATTACATTAGTGTGATTAGATGAATGAATTACAGAGTGTAAGTGTAATACAAAATCAACTCAAACACAGCATATGAGCCATTTAAAAAGAAATGATTTTAAAAACATTAAAAAAGAAAATTTCCAGAGGCATAATTTATAAACATTTTATTATTTAACAAGAATTAACAGAATTATGAACGAACAGAATTATGAATCTAACCCTATATCACGCACAAAAACTGTACCCCCGCAACGTTGATTACCCTGCGAGTCTGGTCGGGTCGGGGAGGTTCCTGTTAATACAAAATCAACTCAAACACAGCTTATGAGCCATTTAAAAATAAATGATTTAAAAAAACATAACAAAAGACAATTACCAGTCAAATTTTATTCTTGACAAGAATTAACAGAAGTGTGAACTAACAGAATTATGAATCTAACCCTATATCACACACACAAACTTTTCCCCCGCATCGTTGATTACACCGCGAGTCGGGTCGGGCCGGGTAGGCTCCAGTTACTAAAATGGGCGGGGAAAATGCGCAGGATCCCCTCCGTAGCTACTACACGTCAGCCAATTGCATTTCGCAGAAGTGGCCTATCTTGCTCCGCTATAGGATCTTTGCTGAGTAGAGGTATCTCTGCAGGGTCCTGAGGCGGAGAGCCGCCAGCTGGGTGCAGATGTACACCAGCGACTGACCGCCCTCCTCGCTCGGGAGACACAGGACCGCTGCACAGACCCAGCGCAGCAGAGGGTCCAGGCGGGCTGGGGGACCAGACTGTCCGTCGGGACGCGGTTACAGCAAAGACTGGCCGTCGGGACGGGGCAAAGGTGGATACGGTTCCGGTCGGTGTAGGTCCGGCTAGGGTGGGTGCGGGCGGCGTGTGGTCCCGGCGGTCAGTCTGGGCTGCGACACGTCCCTGCAGGCCAGACCGGCGCCCGCCACCGCACCGGAGATCAGACTGTGCTCCCAGCCGTCCCCACGGTCAGTCTGTGCTCGGCCCCGGGACCCGCCGCCGCCGCTGACAGCTCCAGGTTTTTTGCGAGATTTATCCCGAAAATGCCCACTGTGCTACAGGACTGGTCGGTCACACAACCTTGCGGTGAACAACGGGAAATTGGGATCCCATGAAATGCCGGGGGAAAGGCCCTTCGGCCCAACTTGCCCACAGCGACCAACAAGCCGGGATTATCCCGCGATAAACCGGCAACGGAGACTTTCCCGGAAAAAGCCGCTGCTGGGATCATGTACCACCTGCCTGCCTTTGGCCCTCATCCCTCTAAACCCGACATATCCATGTACCTGTGTAACTGTTTCATAAATGTTGGGATAGTCTCTGCCTCAACTACCTCCACTGGCGGATTGGTCCATACACCCGCCACCCTTTGTGTGAAAAAATTACCCCTCAGGTTCCCATCAACTCCCCCCCCCCCCCCCCTCTTCCCTCTGGTTCTCCATTCCCCTATTCTGGACCAGAGACTCGGTGCGTCTACCCGATCTATTCCTCGCGATCACCTCCATGGACGTTACAAAATCCCGGCGGTCACCGGAAGGTTGTTTGACTGACAATGACTCCGCTGCTGCAGTTCCCGGCCCGTTCCCGGGATTAACGGGCGCCGGGTCTGCTCCCGTGTCCATCAGGCCGTGTGGAATATGAGAATACATCCGGTCCTGTAGAACCCGGAGTGATCACGCTGCACAGACACCGACGGTCAGCCTCGGCTTCCACCGCTCCCCGCCCGCCCGCACCCGCGCCCACCCACGGTTGGACGGCTCACAGACCCCGTCCCGTCGGTCGGTCTGGGGGTAGTTTGGCGCGATTCCCCGACGCTCTCCAAGCAATTTCACCAACGTCAACAATGTCCCGGCCGCTCAGTCCAGTTTGAACGGCGGACAATCTATCGGGTCCGAGCGCCGGGAGGTTTCCCGGGGTGAACGTGCGCCGGGAGCGTCAATGATCACAGACGTTGATGTGGAAACGACAACACTGTCTATATTCACTAACACCGCCGTGTGTATAATCCCGGGCACACGGAGCAGCTCAGTGTCTCCCACACGGCTGGATTCGCGTTAACGGAGCACAGACAGCGGGAGCCGGGGGGTGGGGGGGGGGGGGGTGGGGGGTGTCTGTTTTACGGGTAGATTCCCGGGGGACGGGTGTCCGTTTGCCGGGGGGTCAGGGGTTCAGTTGCCGGATGTCTGGGTGTCTGGTTGCCGATTGTCCGGTTGCCGGGTAACTGGGGGGACGGGTGTCCGGTTGCCTGGGGGTGGTGCAACATCAACCCCCCTGCCCCACCGCCCAACCCCACCCCCACCCTCAACCCTACAACCCCCACCCCCCAACCCCACTCCCCAACCCCACCCCCACCCTCAACCATCCAATCCCCACCCCCACCCCAACCCCACCACCACAACCCACCCCCCACCACCCAACCCCACCCCCCACCCTCAACCATCCACCCTCACCCCCACCCCCATACCCCAGCCCCACCCCCACCACTCACACACACCCCACCCTCCATCCACCACCCAACCCCTCCCCCACCAGCACACCCCCCCCACCTCCTCCCCCACCCTCCACCCCTCACTCCCCACACCCACCCCCACCCTCCACCCACCACCCCCACACCTCCACGCCCACCCTCCACCTCAAATCCCCACCCCTCTCTCTCGCCTTGACGGCAGAGGGATAGGTGTCCGTTTGACGGGTGGGATGGAGTGGTGACCGGGGATCTAGCTCGGGAGGTCCGGGTGGTGACCAGGTAGGTGAGGGGCAGGCGGGTGGTGATGGGGCGTGCAGGAGCTCGGTGTGGGTGGAGCCCGCGGCCAGTGCCAGGCTGTGTAGGTGGGTAGCAGCAGGCAGCAGATGGCCATTGCCGGCACGACTCGGCTAGCCAGCTGCCCCCTAGACGGACCAGCGGCCGCAGGCAGACGGACAGCGCAGCCAGACGCATCACTCCCCACAGCCAGAGCTGCAACAGCGGCCCCACCCCCACAGCCAGAGTTGCAACAGCGGCCCCACCCCCCACAGCCGCAGCGCCCCGCTCAACACCCAACTGACCGCAACATCCAACATGTCCAGTAGCAGCAGCAACACTGCAACGCCACCCTCCCCACAACACAGGCAGCCCGTCACTGGCAGTATGCACACTCCACCCACAGCACCACCAACCCTCTGCCCATCTCCCACTCCACCGGCCTGCCATTCCCAACCATTTATGCACAGGGCAGGTTTACAGGGATATGGGCGACGCGTATATTTGAATCGTTTCCATTGATACAGCTACACATAGAATAACAAATGAAGAGCTGGAGGAGCCAGCGGAGCAGGAAGCATCCCAACCCTCCACCACATGCCCCTCTGTGTTGGACAACATGGAAAAGACACAGGGAACTGCAGGTGATGGAATCTGGAGCAAAACACAAAGTGCTGGAGGACCGCAGCGAGTCAGGCTGCAATGGGGGGAGATATGGACAGACGACGCTCTGGGTCGGGAGGAGATAGGGAGCGGGCTTGTGGGGGAGGGGGGAGTGGAAAGTGGGGGAGGGGGAAAGGAGAGAGAGGAGAGGAGGGTGTAGGAGATGGTGGGGGAG